>NT_176463.1:1182729-1271506 GCF_000188095.3 Bombus impatiens
GCTGCCGCTGCCACCACCACCATCACTACCACCACTGCCACCGCCAACGGTACCAACACCATCGCTTTTCTACCACCACCGCCACCCACCGCGCCGTTACCTTCGTCTTTTCGACATTTACCAACACCGACAACGAGATACTCTACACATCTATAACGTTTCACCACCACCAGATTCGTCCCCCCTTTCATTCCGATTCTCCCCGGTTGGACACCGGCGTTTCTCTTTCCTTCGTATATCCTACGTTTCCTTCTCTGGTTCTCTTTCAAGTTTCACACAACTTTTCCAACCACCCCACCAGAGGCACAGACAACGTCGACGCTGTCGCGACGATATACGCTATATCCAGCGCACGCGGATCTTTTCTATCTTTATTCCCTTTCGCTTGCTAACTTGCCGGTTCGCCCGTTCGCTTCCTGTCCTGGGAATGCGCGTTACAGTCTAAAGTACGCTTTCACGAATGTTCGCTAACGCTACAACACCTCATCTCTCTCTCCTGCGGCTCTCGCCTCCGGCTCCTTTCTCTTTTTCTCTGCCTTTCTCTGTTCGTGCATAAATGGACCGAACTTCGTGGAAAGCGGCTAAACCTCGTGTTAAGCACCGATTCAAAAACTCGACGACGAGGCAGCTTAATATTCGTATCTGCACTTTTTATGTGAACACTTAAAAATCATTTCGCAATTTCTTTGATTGCGAACCGCTGGTACACGTTGTCGACGTGTATGACCGGTATAATTCCCTGAATTCATAATGTTGCCACCTCGTAAAGCGAGCAATATAGATTTTGCTCTCAGGCAGTAGGTCGCGTTGAATCAAACATTAGTACAACTATGTATGACAGTGATTTATCAGACGCGCAAGTACATCGGTAAGACGTTTGATGAACGTAAATTTTTCACGCATACTGCAATATTAACGCGTTCACGAATAGAGACTAGTTCGTATTATGGACGTTAATGTGATATTATAGACACGTAATACGGTGGTCGTAAACGTATTACCATATCGTATAATGAACGAAATGCAATCAAATGAAAGCTGACGCGAAACGCGAAAACCTTTCTCCGCAACCTATTAAAACTTCGCACGGGAAACTAATCGATTTGAATTAAACTTAATGCTCCTGAGAATCCCTTCCTGTTAACCATGAAACATTTACATGTAAACACTGAAGTCAAACTTTCTTAACTTTTGGGAAATTTTCGAACAAATAAAAAAACTTTTTTGAGACAAACGTTTGCTTAATTCTCAATAACGAAAATTACAAATTTAGAACTCATACGATTTTAAGCTTTGCGTAACATGCGACAAAATTTGATCCTACCCCAGGAAATCCTAGGAAATAGGAGCAGCTTTCCCAAGTATATCCAACGAATCGAAAAACTGTAAAAAGCGGTGAACCGACACTTTTCACGTCAGAAGATTTTTACGTGTGAATCATAATGCGGCAAATCTCGTAAGTCCAACCAACTGCGTCGGACGAGAAAACGTCTATTGTAGTGTGCATGCCTTAAGCAGCGGCACGCTTCGAGGTGGGTGGAAGGGAGCAGAAAACGGGGTGTGCGCGTGGCCGGACTCGTGACGCCTGCGTCAATCTGCGATTCATTGCCCTGGCAACGGCGACGCTCATCGTCGTGCCTTTTTCTCTTTCCCGCTAAGCTCGATCGCCGTTTCACTTATCTCTTTCGACATACGGATATTCCCATTTTCCTCTTCTACCGACTTCCGTCTCCGTCCCACTAGTCGCACTTCTTTCAACTGCTAGATGCTCCTTATTCTCGTATCACGAGAACAAACCATTGAGGTTTCTGCGACGTAACAAGTGGATATCCTCATTTCCTACACGATCATTTCCCGTGCTTCTACATCTTTCACTGTCTTTACGGATTTCGTTTCTTCTACGAGAACTCGATTCGGAACGTTGTTCGACGTATCGTTTTTCGATAATCGCGCGTATTTGGAGCAATTTTCGACGAATACGAAGCCATCTAGCACGATTTTGATTCAAGGAAAGTCGAGAGATTATTTCAACGATGTTTGTTCGAGACACATCTGCAAATTTAATTTCTGTGCAATTAAGAAAAGCAAACCGCGTTTTGGTATTATTCTTAAACACCGCAAAGTAAGAAGCTACTTCTTTTCTTCTGATGTAGAAAAGAGGAAGAAACGTGCTAATATTTTTCACGCTTTCAACGGAAAATACACATTTTCCCAGTTTGATTAGTTTACGAAAAGTGCCACGAATTATTTATAGAGAAACGTTACACAATCTTAATACCCCTGTATCTTTCACAATAAAAATCATTCTCATTAATGCTTTCCTACATAATTAGAATTTAATACCATTTCCAGAGATTTATTACTATCCCGAAAAAGGATAAAATGAAAATCGTTCCGACATTAAAGAACGCAAATAAAACCTACTAAACTACGACTTACAAAGAACACGTATATTTCCTGGTGCACCCCTATACTGTCGGGTAAGTGATGCGTAACGGAAAGAAAAGGAGTTTTCCAAGTCTGTCGACTTAAGGCTCGAATCATGTTACCATTTTATCGACGAAAAGACGAGACTTGCTGGTGAAAAACATAACTTCCACTTTGAATGGTATGCCTTAAATGGTACATTCCTGTAACTAAAGAAATTTCTAGAACGTTCCTAAGTATACACCGTATTGCTATGTACCAAGATTTCGTCCTGAGTAGGATATCTACACCTAATGTAGCATCTCAGGAAAACTTCTTTCGAAGAATCGATTTAAGTACTCTTGCTGCTCGCAGTGCTCGCGATGGACTTACCTAAATCTGTATCTAGGAAGACCCAGTTTCATTAGATTCGCAAAAGAAGAAAATCTTTCTAAATAGTCGCTCCCTCTTTTATTATATCCAGCACTTTCCACTTCCATCGATTGAATAAGTCCCTTCCCTGCCGTTCCCTTTATCGCAGATAAAGTTCTCTGTCATAATAACTTTGACGTCTTTAAATGGTACGTATATCCGTAATAAATTGTTCTTGCAAACTTTCTAGATGGCAAGCTACATAAATAGTCTCGTGGAATCTCCCCCGTACCGTGCGTTTCCTACAACCCACCTTTGCCCCGAACCAACCTCAACCCCTCTTCGAGACGTCGCTATACTACTCTTAAAGATGCTTTTCATTGCACTCCTACACAGTGGAATCCGATCGATGCGAGTGTCCCGTTCTTTCGCGGGTAACTTGCTCCGTTCAATGTCCTCCTCCAACAAACCGGACCTCGAATCCTACTATACGCATCTTCCATTGTGTATTTCGCGACTTTATCTTTTTCGTTCTCACTATCCCTTAAAATCTCTATCTCTTTCCGCATCTGCTTTTTCTCCGCTGTCCCATTCTTCACGGGCGGATACGAACTTTGATAGTAACCCTTGGAGAAGGGTGGCTAGCTGGATATGTATGCTTGTTCTACCAGTTCTCATGACTTGCAGTTTCGTTTCCTCTTTCAAAAATCTTACCACGGGAAGAGTTGTTGATTTGCCTTTATTGGTTTCTCCTAACCTTGTTGTCGCGAAAATCCCTACAGTTTCATTCCTTGTACCTCTGCGGCCCTGTTAGCTACGTTTTAGTCTTCTTGCCTAATTCATTTCTTTACCTCCATTGTTACCACTCGTTACGGTTTACATCGACTTAATTGACTCCTGCTTTGCTTCAGGCCAAGGGACGTCGACGAGATCGTAAATGTGAGCACGAATATGTGTGTTTGTGCTTGTGCGTGCATTTACATAGAAGACTGATTGGTACGTGTGGTTGATTTATTTGAATATCGAAGATCAACGATTTGAATCGCTGAGAAATTCAATCGATGCAATATATTCAGAAAAATATAAACGATGAGTATTCACAAAGAACATTTAAATAATAATAAGATATTGCTGACGATTCTATCAAGTTCGAGTACTTCTTTCACACCTTTCATCGACACCTTCAAAAAGGTTTGAAACGCAACGACGATTAAATATTTTTCATCTTTGATTGAATTGAAAATACAGTCGAAGGATCATTTGAATTTTACGCCATGTTTTCGAGTACTACAGTGATAATAAATCTGAATCTATTACATAGGGTGGATACAATTTTCGTAAGCTAAATTCACAGAAATGTCTATTCATTCCTGGCTCGAGACTTCGTACCTCTTCCGATTTACCGAGAAAAGTTTTGCATGCGCACTGAAGTTTTCATCCGCAATTACTTGGACATCTAAACTTGCCAAATACTGTAATAAGACTTTCTCTCATACGTCCCATCTGTTTAACCGAATTAATGAAGTGAACTTACTCTTATTAAATACTGCTTTTGATATTATGCTATTAATCGACTGAGAATAAAAAGGGATTGAATATATTTTGATAATATTAAATTTCATTGTATCTGTTATTTTTTGATCTCTTATCTTAATTCGATATATCGAATTATTCATTGTATATCTTTTTATAACAAAACCATTTCAATGCACAGGATAAAAATAATTATAACGATAAACCATATGTTTATATGTACTTAGTAAACACTAATAATATCAATATTTGTACGTATAGTATATAAATATTATTGTAATTTGACGAAAAGCTAGAGATATAGGAAGTAAATACTCGTATATGAAGTAAGTTATCAAAACGAGTTCAAAGAAGCTTTAAACCGATAGCTTGCAATTATGAACCAATCATTATTCTCGTAATTTACCAATTTTTAAAGACACAAGCAATCATGAACAAAAGGAATCCGATTTTAAATCGTTGATGCACACAGTTATTACTATCAGAAAATATACTAGTCGAAATTCTAATTGCCTTACTGAAATCGCTTAATGGCATAACAAAAGAAATAACGCAGCTATAAAGAAATATCAACATTGATAAATGGAGTCACCAATATGCAGTAGTCGTAATAGTCAGTGTTTAACTGCAAAATGTGCCAAAATACCACTGTACTCTGTTTCCAACAACGTCACAGTGAAATGATCTAAAGCTCAACACTAGAGTTTTGAAGACAACTCATATGAATGAATAGAAACACAGAAATTTTAAAATTCTTTAAGTTGCAAAAATACAACTATTCTTACTATAATATCGAAATTATGAAAATCATAGAAAAATCTATCTAATAAAGGGTACACGATACAGAGTCAATTCATTTCTTTATGTATAGAGATGCTTTCAAAACATGAATATCACATTTGTCCTCATCCAAATGATACAATTTTATTATAACGTAGTAAAAATATTAATTTATATTTGTTGCACAACAATTTTAACGTGATGAAAGTATTAAATAATTCCACCAATTGTACTTTATCAGAAAGGCAATTAAAAGGAATATGTTCACAGTCTTCAATGGCTATTATTAAAAATCTTAAATGGGAACGAAAACGGAATTATACGGTTTCAGAACCATTTTGTAAATATTGAGATTATAATGTATTAATTATTGAACAACGATCAGTTTGGTATACATGGTAAAAATTAATGCCAAAAGTAGTAGACATCATATAAGAAACATGTACGTTCAATGCTTTTTTACGAATTTGAATAACCTAAATGTAAATTCCCAGAATTTTAACTCACCAAACCCTATATGTAGATATAAGGAAAAAGAAACTTACCAAAATAGAATTTCATCTGAAGAACATCAATTTATTCTTGCATTTGATTCGTGAGATACATTTGTTACTTAGCGCCTGAAATTTTAGTGAATGAATCGATATTTTATCTCATATCTCATTATAGCAACTTAATACTCTTTATATTTAAAATTTCAGTTCCCATCGAAAATTAACTTTGCCAACGTACCATGTGCGAGTCGATAATCTTTTTGATATTACTTCCTCTGCTGCTCCGTTAAGTTCCAGGCTTGATTATTAAATGATTACCTATGGACGTCATGATGAATACAAGATTAATAAGCATACTCAATTAACTGAACGCTCCGAAATGATACCTGATTTTTAAGTTTCTAAAATTCCAATATGTAGTACCTTTACATCTAAATTATACGATCGCGAAAAGCATTCGCTTTAAACGTTTGACTATTCTTCGTTCCCTATTTTGCTCACGAAAGTCTATACGTTACGTTAATTGATATGTCACTACCGACATGTGCGCGAACGTTATAACTCGTGTTCCACAGAAGATTTAAAATTACTCTCTAAATTTTGATTTGTCTGCGCAGAAAATGGTGGGGAAGTATGATGGAAGTATCACTGTGTTGCACCACGTGTCTGCTTGGAAAGTTCGCAGGATAACCGATGACAGGCCACGTTGGTGTTACAGTTACCTACCGTATTGACCATATTCAGATAGCGCTATCAAACATTCACAAGGTATACGTGTTGCATACGCGACTGGAAGACAATCTTTGCTTTACACGATACATTAGCTTTCTGTTCTCGGTGGAAATGTTACTCTTGGCATTTTATCATTACTTTGCATTCTATAAACGAAAGCTTTCAAAATTAAAGAGTATTTAGTACATACATAGTTACATGTATAACCTTTACCGTAAATAAATAAATACTTCGCAAGTATGTATCAGGAAACATTTTAAAGTTGAACAAAAATAAAATACATTTGTTAATTTGTATTAGTTATTGATATAAGATTATGTTTATTTAATATAGTCCTGTATTATGTGTAGAACTTTCATTTACCGCGCAGTGATTTCATATGTATGCATGCACGCTTGCCTTCATTTTTAGAATAGTTCACATAGTTGTATACGGAACCACTTAATCAGATTACTATTAAAAATCAGTGTTAAAAATTTATCAAAATACTTTTCAAAATTGTAGTATTATATATAACAGCAATTAAAATTCACAATAAATTTTTTGAGAAAATGAATAATTTCTACTTTCAAATGATCGGATACAAATGATAATTAATGATATTGTGCATTTCTTCTCAATATTTTAAAATTTTATTAGAATAATAAATAAAAAAATCACACACTTTTTTAAATAAATAAATTTTCAATATAGGTTTGATAAATATCAGATATATATGTAGCGTGAAAAAATATAGTATACAATCTTGAATTTGAATCTGCCGCTCTTGGCAATATCATTTTCTACTATACGGTTTCATTTATACAAATAAGTACTGCACGGCAGGATTTTATCTAACAATCAGAGATACAAAGATAGAGTACGCGAATCATATATATATATATATATATATATATATATAACCATATAAGTGGATGAGATATCGGAATAAAAAGAGAACGGTGCATAGAGATGTCTTTTGTCTAATCGGGCATGGCATTAACGCCGGTCGTTGATTAATGTTATAATTACACATTTATTATACGAATGTGCATGCGTTATTAGACAAGGACATAAAAAGTCTCTATGTAGCGTTCTCTTTCTATTCCTATATCGCTTGTTCAGCTCGGTCACGCACTCTATCTTTATGTCTCTATACTAACAACACAGTTAATCAACAAATACTGTTTCCTATTTTCATTACGCATAAAGATTACTTTTGCATTAAAAGACCTCTATTTGCTTTAATATTGTGCATATTATACATTAAGGACAATGTCTTATCAATTATATCGAAACACAACATTAGGTAATACGTTACAAGAAAGCCTCGATGAGCTCATTCAGGTACGTTCACAAAAATATGTAATATTGCGGTTAATGTTGTCGATAAACCAATTTCACTTCTGTCATCATGCAAACTATAGAAAATAAACATTAATATGATACACCTCAAATGAAAAATGTATAATCTATGATATTCATTTTATGTAATAACATAATATGTTATAGTATGGGCAAATCACACCTCAGTTAGCAATTAAAGTACTATTACAATTTGATAAGGCAATAAATCAAGCACTTGCAGCCAGAGTTAAGTCACGACTCATATTTAAGGTAACTAATGTTGATATTTGATATTAATTACTTTAAATAACATTGATTATAACTATCATTTCTTTAAAATTTTTAGGCTGGTAAATTAAACACTTACAGATTTTGTGACAATGTATGGACTTTTATGCTTAATGATGTTGAATTTCGTGAGGTTCAAGAAATTGCAATAGTAGATAAAGTTAAAATTGTTGCATGCGATGGAAAAAGTATGTAATCCTTTATTTACTTTTTTAACTGTTTAATTAACTATTTGTAATATTTCTATATTCTAAAAAAAATATTGAAAACAAAAATAATGTTAGTAATCCTTATATTACTACAAAAATTATAATTTTTGTACTATTACAGCATTGGATGGAGATGCAGCAGCAAAACGATAATATCTCTTTCTTATACAACTAAATATATCATTATTATTATATTATACTAGTTATAAAGAAATTTCATTATATAATATATTATAATTTTATAATAATTCAAATAATAGATAGTAAACAAAACAAATTATACATATATATTTAATATAGGTATAGAATTTCCATTTATTTTTGAATGACAGTTAAATTTTGTTACACAACAACTAAAATCATAACACCACATTGAAAGTAGGAATAATAAATTGTAGCTGCCTTTTTTGTCATATCAGAACATAGCAATAGCTTTATTTTTATATTATACTTCAATATAACTATCTAATCTACTTAGATTTTACATATTATATTTACTAATAATTTATTTCCAAAAAATATAGAAATATATAATATAATCTTCCTATGTGGTCCAATCTGTTGTTCCAAAGATGTAAATAATTTTTCGAACGAGACTGCAAGATTTATTAAGATATTTAAATAAGCGATACAAAGTGCCATTAAACTTATATAGAAATGTAATTCATAATAATGTACTTTGTATTCTAAATAGAAATTTCAAATATTAACAACATTCTTTTACTACTTATAATAATTTATTCATAAGTAGATACAATAAATTTATAGTAAGAAATAATGTACCTATACTTGTTATCGTTAATATAATGGTTTGTCTAACATTTTTATTGTGGGGCGTAAAATTTAATAAATAAAGTATAAGTATATTTATAATATATTGTCCATCCAGAAAGAAACAAGGCACAATATTAATAATTGCTAATCCCGCAGAAAATATTGTAATATATTTGCAAAGAAGTGTCAAAGCTTCTGGTAATTTAGGATTTAAGAATGAATATTTAGGTATCCAATCAGATACATCAACAGTTCGATAGATATCTGCTGGGTGTCCAAAAAATAATACATCCTTTCCCTGTCTCCTTTTTATTTGAACAACCTGTGATAGAAAGGAAAACCAGTTTGTTAAATACTTTAAATGTTATTAATTGTTACGTGATTAATATCTAAATGTTTGTTTTTAAATATATACCTTGGTAACATTATCAAGGGAAGGTCTTAAACAATGAGTATCATGAAATACACATTCATGACTAGCATGACAAAAATTTTGAGATTGATTAATCATAGTTCTGGCTGGAAGGCAAGAATGAGGAGGTAAATGTAAAGGAGCTGCTTGTGGTCCCTCAATGTACTCAAAGCATAAACTTCCTGTAATTTCACTATCTGATGTACAACAGTTTATAGCACCATTAGTTTTTTGTTTTGATGGAACGGACTCATCATATTCCTAAATTAATTTGCTAATTAGGTTATGAAAATTTATATTATGCACAAAGATACTACCATTACTTGTTTAAAAAAAAGAATCATATTAACTAATGTAAGAAAATTATACAGAAAAAATGTTACCTGAATAAATGATTGTTTAACACAGTATCCAAGAGCTGGTTGATTAACTGTGTTTAATATACAATCGTACCAATCTTCAGTATATTTTACAGGACAGTCATTTATTTCATATATTAAATCCTGTTCAAGAAGTCCAGTTGGACCTAGTACAGGTGAATTCTATAAACGTAAATTTTCATAAAAAAAACTTACCATTCCTAATTCAAAATTGATCATTTGCTATCTATCTCTACTCTAATCAATTTTGTTTTCATATAATTTAAGTAAAACATAAAAATCATTTGAAAACCAATGTACTAATATATAAGAATACATTATCAGAAGACTTACAGGTAAAATAGTCTTTACATAAATTCCACTCCCTATTGCATAAAATGGTGCCCAGAACCATGTAGAAAGCAAAAGAATAGTTGCAGCTACTGTAGCAAGTACTATGTTATGCCAGATTCCTGCACAAGTGACTCTTAGTTGATTTTTTAATGGTAATGAACTAAGTTGTTCACTGCTTATATGTACATAAGCTATGGGTATTGTGAAAGCAATTAATATTCCCAAACCAAATAACTGAACATCTTCTCTTGCTGCAGCCAATGCATGTCCTAACTCATGCATAATACTGCAAACTGCTAATGTAATGATATAATATCCAATCTCATTGAAGGGCATATCTATGCCAGGTAACTGTAAAAAATAAAAATGTATCACATATGATTTTATCAACGAAATTACATTTATTAAAGAATTATCTCACAATAGTAAATTAAATATTATTCTAAGTTAAAATTACCATGGGTTCTAATAAAGGTTCAGAATTAGTATTATCAAGAGATGGTCCATTAGACCATATATTGAATGTCATTCTTAAGATTATAATTATAGCAATTGGCAAAATAATGACACTAATAATCACTCCTGCATTAAACCAAGCAGTCCAAAATTTAGAGCGATCCATACCCCATTTAATTATTTTACGATTAAATGCTGTGGTGAACCATTTTATTCGCAATATTTGAACTTCTAAACCAGTATTTTTTAAAAAATATAGGTATGGATAATGTGAACATGTCTGTAAAATAAATGATATTCGTAATTATTATTACTTATAAATTATCAAGAAAAATTATCATTAATATTTTATCTTTACAAAATAAAATTTTTTAAATTATAATTCTAAAATTATATATAAAAATACTTATAATATTTATCTGTATAACATTCGTAAACTGTACCTTAAAAATTGTGTCAAAAAAGAATAATGAGCAATGAATGAGACCTATTGCAATTAATACATTTAAAACTTCCATTTTTCAATACTTTATTTTGATTTTTTATGTAAACACTTTTCATGTTACATCTTACATCATGTATCAAGCTTCCTTTACTATATAGAACCGCATGTCGTACAACTTGTACAGAACTATTTGATTTTCCAAGTTGTAAAGATATAGTAAACTATGACTTTTTAACAGTTGCATTCCCTAGATGATAATAATTATTTTTGTAATTATATTTATATCACTAATGAATTTATATTACATGTAAATTATGTTATGATTGATCTATAATGCAACATAATATAATGTTTTGATAAAAACAGTTATATTTTATAAATTAAATTCAATAAATGTTCATGAAATTTAATATTTTAACATAAGTTTACAAATTTTTCAAATCATACTTTATAAATTAAAAATAATTTTTATCTCATTTTCGTTCATATCTTATTACATACTGTGTTATTATATTCTAAAAAAACTTTTAAGTATTACATAGGGAATTCGATATAGGAACGATGATAATCCAACCAGATTGAACTGAATAGTGATGACTTAGATACAACTTACAACTACAGCAGGATGCACACGCCTAATTCAATTATGTATGAATTGTATGATCATTATCACTTTCACTTTGTTTATAACCTTATCTATCGTTAAATTAGTAGTAATGATATATGATATCTAAGATATAATTTGAATATTTGTTTTGTGTATATTTTAAAGCAATTGCTGTTATACTGACATGTCGTTATCTATTGAAAAACAAATTGAATTATTATTAGCTGGTCATCCATTAGAAATTGGTGACACGCATGATAGTACCCATGCGGTACAAGATGAAATAGGTAAAGTGAACTTTATGTGTAATTAAATGTTAATGTTTAAGAAATGATACTTCATTGATATATATATGCAATTAGTTAACATTTATTATATACTATTATGAAGCTTATAAATGAATCAAAAAAATATGTTAGAAATTATAACATTTAGTTCTTTTAATTTTTGATATTGTTGATTTCATACATTTGTTCTCTTAGTTTTATTTTATCTTTCATTTCTTATGCAATTATTATTAGTTATTAACAACTTATACAAAAGAAACGTGTCATAGGAGGAAAAGGAACACCTAGTACTTATATACCAATTTGTCAAAAAACTGTAACATACATTGTTGCTGCTGTAGTGATAAATAATCAAGGGGAAGTATTAATGATGCAAGAAGCAAAAGCTACTTGCAGTGGAAAATGGTATTTACCTGCTGGTCGTGTTGAACCTAATGAAAATTTATTAGATGCTGTTAAAAGAGAAGTCTTAGAAGAAACAGGGCTTACATTAGATCCAGAAACATTGATATTAGTAGAATGTGCAACTGGTTCATGGTTCCGATTTGTATTTACTGGCAAAATAACTGGTGGTAAATTAAAAACATTAGAAGAAGCAAATGAAGAATCGTTACAAGCATGCTGGGTGAATAATGTAAATGATCTGTCACTCAGATCACATGATATTATATCTTTGATAGAAAGAGGTAAAACTTATGTCACGAATAAGAATATTCCACAACATCCATATTTAATGCCAATTAGTACACCATTGTCCAAATTATTGTTGCGGCTATCAATCACTTCGAAAAAAAGATCAACGTAAGTTACATACATTTGAAATATGCTTAATTTAAATTTATTTTACATTGAAGTTTCAACTTTATTTGTATAAATATATCAGTGCTTATGCTTGATTCCTCTTTAGTATTTACGCTTGCAGTATAAGGTCACTGGTGATAGTTTTCATAAAAGAACAACAACAATCTGATTATGACTGTGAATATGGATGAAGGCTTAGGTTGGAATATAGTAGGTACACTTACATGCACATGCACTTGTACATATACATCTATAGCAATAAAATGCTTGCCTTTTTCATTTTAGTCCAAACTCGTACTATTAACAATGTAGATGTTCATAAGTAAATTATGATTAACAATATTTGGAAATGATTATTTTATGATGCATAACATGTGCACAATAATAGTATCAATTGTATTATAAAATTACTAACTATATATATATATATATTTTTTTTTATTTTATCTAACAAACTGCATAAACAATTATTTTGTTTAAGATGTAAATAATGCATATTCGATTATATAGACTTAAAGTACAAAAATCTTCATAAAATGCCAACATTTTACTCCTTTTATAGTTTTAAATTGATATACAATTATGTATTATATTTTATCAACAGGAATAAATTGCATGTACTTGTATCAGATACCATGCCATTCCATTTACCAATTTGTGAAATTAATCCACATCGCAACCTTCTTTCTACTTTACATAACTTTATGAAGGTAAATATTTCTTAATATCTACCTTTTGATATAGATAATTTTGTATTATAATCTATCATAAATTGTTTAGGAATTATTTGGAAATGGAGTTGCACAGCATAAACCACATGGAATACTTTCCTTAGAATTCAGTGGAGGGCAAGGAGGAGATGGACTTTGTTTAACATTATTAGTATCATTCAAGTTACCTGTGGAAGATGTACCTGCTACAGGAAAATTCATTTGGCATGAGCTACCTGAAAATCTCGCTACAAGTATTACTTATCGCTTACCACGAAACATGACAGTGCCTTTAAATGTTATACGATGATCAGATATTCATACTTAGTGTACAAGTGAACATTAGGTGTGCATAGTATAATTGCATTTCAAATTTTATGTATGAGAAATTTTATTAATTTTTCTTTTTCTAGAAAATGAGGTAAAAAATTTTTGGACTGGCACGCTCTTAATATTTTGACTATAATTATGCATTCAGTAACTTGCAATTTTACATTTTTACATTGTCAGAACAGAATTATAAAATTTCTTAGTTGAGAAATATAATTGAGAACAAAATAATTAGTGCGCACGTACATTCGCACATAATTCTATATATACGGATATACAAACGAGGTATACTTATCTGATATTAATATCTAATAATTTCTAATTATATTAAAAAATATTTATGTTATATATTTACATTTTTCCTAGTCTGTACCAATGATTTTTTTAACAAGAATGAATATGTAGTATGTAGTATATGTAACTCACATACAAGTCTATAACATAATATCATTAATACTAATTATAAATAAATGACGTGAATGTATTTTATCAGAGAAAAACTGCTAGCATTTCCAGTTGGTACCAAAAATTTTGAGAAAGAAGAGATCTTTTTGCTTCAATCTTAAAACCCATGTAGAAATTTTTATAAAAATATTCATAATATAGATAAATGTAGGAAGCTGATATCCTGATAGTAGACATTTATTTTTATATGTCATAGAATATTATAAAGAACAGTTATTTTACGTTCCAAATACAAGTACGTAAAATGTACAAATATAACAAAGTTTGAAAAAATTATTAAACACAAATACAGACATAATACACTAGAATTTATGCATAAACATATTTGACATTGTAAAATAATAGTCACTTAAATGTGCAAAATCTGCATAAAACACACAGGTTAAAATATCGTATATACATATAATACATTATACATATATGTATTATGATACATGTTTATGTAATGTTTGATAGAAAGTCCAAGATAATTTTTAATGTTGTTTACATAACATTTTTTAAAGTTTTCGAAGTATTTATAATTTATATAAATTAAGTAATTTTTTTAGCTTATATAGTATTTATTAACAATGTGCAACTGAAATAAAATATATTAATTATAATTTAATATGTTTAAAGCAATTTCTACATATTTTACTATACATAAATAAATCATGAAGACTGTGTTTTATACAAATTTATACAATATCTTCTTTAAAATGATATGTCAGGAGTATGAGTATACAAATTTAAGACATATATATTACATGAAATTTAAAATCTTTTAATATCACAAAAAGTACATTAACATTTTTATAAAAAAATTTTCAGTTCAAGTATACTTTTGGCTTATTCTATACATAACAGTAGTATAGATCAAATTCATACAGAAAGTATATATCAATATATTTTTTAATATTACACTATTTGGAGTAGAATAAAAAGAGATTTTAAAATACTTAACTGAAATGTTGCTGTAAGTGATAAAATAAACAAAAAGTTTAATTAAAAAATTGTGATTTTTTGATAACTTTACCATATTATATAATAATACAGTTATAAATACTTAATATATTATGTGTAATTGCACGTTTACAATTTTCAATTGTATTTTATATATCAAAGATGCCATGTAGAGAGATTTCACTTTTTACAATATAAAACTTATAATTCCAAAAAAATATATATTTATATATCCATAATTATTGATGCAATTGTTGATCATTAAGAAATTTAAACTCTGATAATACATTTTTACAGCAATTATAATTACAAAATATATTCATAAGTTAAACTATCATTAAAGTATTTATTTAGCATACTTAAGTTGATGTTGGTGTTAATACCCCAACTGCATTTGTTGACTCCTCATCATTACTTTCATTTTTTATAGGAACAATATTATTTTCAATAGGCGTCAGTTTGACATTAGTATTTTGAATCATTGATAAATTATTGAACGAATTTATAGATGTAGTGGTATTAAGATTTGCAGTACATAATGCTTGCTTTTCATTATTTTCACATTGATTAATGCTAGTGTTAATATTTACAATATGTTTTTTCATATGAGTCGTTAAATTTCCACTATGATAAAAGTCTTTCCCACAAACCTTACATTGAAATGGTTTAATTCCGGAATGGATTCTTTCATGTATTGATAAATTGCCACTATGCCTAAATTCTTTACCACATACAGCACATTTATATGGCTTTATACCTGAATGAGTTCTTAAATGAGTCGATAAGTTTCCACTATGACTAAACATTTTTCCACATATTTGGCAACCATAAGGTCTTTCACCAGAGTGTGTCCTCATATGGATAGCTAAGTTTCCACTGTGGGTAAAACACTTTTCACACTGATTACATTTATAAGGACGTTCTCCATTATGTGTTCTCATATGTATAAATAAATTACTTTTATGTCCAAACTCTTTGAAGCATATTTCACATTGACATTTAAGTTTTTTTCCTATGTTTGTGTCTGAAGAACCTTTGGGTGGTCTTCCAGGACGATTAGATTTTATGGAAGATATAGGCTCTGAAATTGATACTATTTGACTTGTAAACTTTGCTGCTTGTATACTTTGAGGACATTGTGACTGTTCACTGTTCACAGTTTTTTGATTCATGTTTATATGACATTGCTGATTCATTTGATTCAAATTTCCTTCTTGATTAATTTGAAAATTTGTATTATTTTGTACATAATTTTTCATATATGCTAAGGAAGTATTTTCCTAAAATATTTAATATTAGTCAGTTTCTTATTGAAATGTTATATAGGTTTTATGATTTAGAAAATAAATCAATAAAAACATTTATTGAAATTATAAAACTTACTTCAGATTGGAATAAATTATATTGACCATGAATTTCATTTTTTGGATGTATTTCATTTGATAACTGTGCGTGACTCCAAAAATGTGATATCTCATTATATTTATAATCAACATCTTCTTCAATAAATGTTGGATATTTGGAATTATTTGAGGTATTAACTTTATCACCAAAGTTAACATCTTCTATTCCCATACATTCATGTTTTATTTGAACAGGATTAAACATCTACACATATGTATATATTAGAAGATAGTTATAATTAACAATATTCTTGCATTATTTACTGAGATTAAATACTAAAAGCTTGATTAAATTGATTAATTAGTCTATTAAAATAAAATAACGAATGCTGTAATTTTCAAAAGGAGAATGATCTTTAATTTACAAAACTAAAGTTATAAACTTTGTGGAATAAAGACAAATAATGGTTTTAGTGAATTTAAAATTCACGTAAAATACACATACATTTCAGAAAATATATTCTAGAATTAATAGCCACTGCGCTATAATTCGCAATTCTTCATAGTTTGATAAAAAGCTGAATTTTTGAAAGAAACAACATGACAGACATACATTGTCACTTCACCACAGCTATTTATTACATGTACATATGTGTAAAGAAGCAATTATTTATATTACACTCCTCTCTGTTTATACACATTTCTTAGAATATCATCTACTACATTAAGTAATTATGGTGTTCTCTTATTAAATATATTAGAGAATTCAATTTGTTCCATAAAATATATAAATTTTTATATCGTGAAACAGTGCCATCTAGGAGAACTATGTTGTTTTGTAAAGGTTTCCAATTTAATATAAACTAAGTATTTTATATATTTTTTAATTTCAAAAAGATTTAATTTAAGTTAGAATCACATTTATACATTTAGAACGACTATTGACATTTTAATACCGTTTTGTTTTGATTCATCACTTGATGGAAATGATTTTTGATTTAAATTCAAAATATTATTTATTATTCTTGACAATTCTCATATTATTGATTAAAAATCATTATTCATTTGTATAATTGTATACATGAAATTATTTACAAAATCTTTAATTTACACATGAAATCAACAAAATATAATACAATGTATGTGAATAAAAATCAAATATGCCGATAAATGTATGTATACAATTTATGTGTGTGTCTGTTACAACAGGAAAAAAGCAAGGAAAGAGCAAGAAAAGTAATACAAAAATTTCAGGAAGTATATTAGTTTGATCTCATTAATAGGACGTATTGGAATTATATTATTCATATATGTAATTTAATATCATGTACCTTAAAAGTAGAATAAGTTAACTAGACATACATGGTTAGACATGCAACTAGAAGTATGAAAAAATTAAATCTTTCAATACACATGTTCAGTATTGAATAATACAAAAATTCTTTTATTCAACTATCCAATTTTAATAATTTTATTTATATAAATGCTAAGATGTTAATAATTCCCTTTCTGATATTTATAATTATATATTTTATATTATGTACTTTATAAATCATTTACTTTGCGTATAGAGTACGCTACGTATTACCATATCATTTTGCACTTCAGAAATCCTATTTTGTGGGGTCCAAGAAATCTAAGTTTGTGCTTGTGAATCTTGTGGCTTGTGTTCTAGTGTATATGTATGTTGTATGCAAAACAAAAAAATAAACATTTTGTAACTAATTTCGAGTATATGAGAGGTCGCTGATTAAATTAATTTTGATGTATCTCTTTTATCATTAAAACTAGTATATTGTTAAATTTTGCTAAATAAAAGTATTCAAAAACATATAAACAACTTAATAGATAAAATATTCGCATTTATATATATATTTTAATGCTATACGTCTTGTAGTTTGAACAAAGATATAAATGAAAATGACAGTTCCCTGACGCCATTAAATTTAATTATGTTACCTTAAAATTTATTTCAAAAGTGATTTATTAAGCTAAAAATATGTAAGAACCATAATAAATTAAAATAACTTTAAAAAATGAACTAGAATGTAAAATCAAACACTATGCCTGGTGGAAGACGTAATGCTGCTAGTAGAAATGGACAGAGTAAATCCCAAGCTAACTTCTCTGTATCTTCAAATATTGGTATACGAAGTAATAGTGGAGAAAGAACAGCTGGAAATGGTGCAGATGATAAAAAGTCAGAACTTTGTGGAATGAAAGCATTAGTACCAAAACATGTACCTATACCAGTTGTACCTGTGGATGGTCATTTAACTTTTGAAGCGTTGTCTTTAGTTGTGTCAATTATTGCAGCTTCTTTACAAATGCTTAATTTGTATAGAACTGTTTGGTGGTTACCTCATTCTTATAATAATTATAGTATGGTATGTGCATTAGAATATTTTATCATTATTTTAAGTCATCTATTCTGTATTATAATTTATCTTTTTTTATAAAAACATGTGACTTCAATTTTTCAGAATTTCTACTTAATAGATCCTTATTTGCTTGTATTTATTATAATTATGGTTGCAAGGCAATTTATTTATTCTTTATTGCATCGAGTTATTGATGTTTCATCACCAGTTCGTTGGTTACCTACTGCTCAAAAAATGATGAGGTATATTTTGCTATAAATTATACTTATATATAATGTAAAATTTATATTTAGGATAATTTAAATATTATGTTTCAGGATAACTTTACTAATCATTGTGATGAATATATTATGCTGGTGTCTTTACCATATGGCTGAACGACATAACTCAATGAAGATTTTTTACTTATGTTATCCGTCTGTATTACTTTATTAAATTGTAGTTATTGATCCTCGTGTGATATATTGATATGTTATATATGTATATCATTTATCATACATCATATGTATATCAAGTGTTTATTGTATGTACTTTGTTTCAGAAGTTTATCTGTATATTTTGTAATGTTTGGTATAAGTGCAGCACCTTTCTTTGATATATCAACACCTTTATATGGTAAAGATGAAAAGAAAACAAAGTTTCTGATGGGTATAAAACTTATATTTATACTAATAATGATGATTATTATTATATTAACAAAGTGTTAAATTTATAAATTTAATCTTCTTTTTTGTGTAGACAAACCTTTACATAATTGTTCATTAAATGCATCAGCAATTAGAGCAGAAGTTTCAACATTAAGGTCCGATTTCAATCGGCGTTTGAAACGAGCTTTGTTTGCATCTTCTAGTAGTGCTTATGTATGTGGTATTGCACCCATTATATTTGTACCTCAACATCTACATTTTAATATTTCATGGGTTGTGCAACATGTTATTATGTTTTGGCTGGAAAGAATAAGTGCTCACTTTTCACATGCTTATCCTGTCAGGTATGTATTTATATAATTATATTGTGTAACAATTTATGTTGTGTCAATCTTATAAATTCTTTAGTAGTACGTGCTGTATTGTTCTAAGATTGTATAATGTGAATGTTGTATTAAAAAATTCATTTGCAGAAATTTGATGAATACAATAATTATTTAGGTACTGTGATGTTTTACATAGAGCGGCATTACACCTAGGTCGATGGGTTAAAATTGAAAATCGCAATAGTCATACTTATGCCCAAGTGTGGAATGATTCTATTTTGTGGCCTCATGGTTCAGTTGTGAGACATAATAAAGAAATCTATCGTTCCGAAGGCTTCTGTACTGTAGCAGAACCAGGAAATTCAAATCATTACAGATTTTATGTACGTGATCAATATTAACTTATTTTGTTATAAATTTTATTTTCATCATACATATGAGTATACTGCAAAAATAACTAATAATAATAAATTATGATTATTTTGCACAGGCTTTATTTAGTAATCCTACAATGTTACTTTGTTCAATATTGGGCTTGCAACTTCTTCTTGTTTGTGCACAATTACTTATTTTACTACGCACAACTGATTGGTATCAAGTGTTATCAATAACATTGCTTCTTGTGATCAACTATTATACTTTATTTAAAGTTACTAGAGACTATCTTATTTGTTGGAAAGTATATCATGCAGAACAAATAATACAAGAAAAGTCGCAAATGATTGCAAATTCTACTGTTCAATAAATGATTATTGAACAAATTGTCGGTGTTATTCTGTTTGCCCTTTCGAAACGACTATATTAACTTCATTTTATAATTTATCGGTCTTACAAAATCATTTCCTTAAACTAAATTTTATCACAAATAGAAAAAAGGGTAATAAAAAATGCAAATAAGGAAATAATTAAATTAGAACGTGACCACTATATCGTGATTTTGCCTTTGGATCAGTGGAAATCTGAAAAAAAATGTGGCGCAAGATTGACCTTCAAGATTAAATTGCAATTTCACATTAGTATATTAATTATTTAATTGTTTATGCCAGGAAAACTTACTCGTTTTATTTACTACGTTTGTTATTTTGTTTCAAAAACATAGTTTGTTACAATATTTTTGAACTGTATACTTGTTTTTTACTATGAGCAACTAAATAATTTCCTATATGGAATAACGAGATACATCGAATCATACATAAAGAATTGTAATTCTATTTAAAAAAGTTGCAGTTTACCTTTTTATATCTTTTACGTGTCCACCTGCAAACAAACTAATAATATCAGATCTCTTTCTCGACGCCACTGAGCTTTTGCTTGAAAGATTTTTTTGCTTTATTCTATTTATGGTGAGCTACTTTTGCTAACGAATAATTTTCTCCTTTTTTCATTAATATCTCGTTGTTTACATTCTATGTGAATGTGAAATGTAAGCATTGTAAATAATATCAATGCAAGAGCTAATGGAACTTCATCATCATTTTTCAAGAGAACGGTGGAGTAGTGATTTATCAACAGTTTGAGACTTCTGTTCCTCGTGAGCAGTTTTATACGATGCAACAATAAAGAATTTAACTTAGAATTTTAAGGTCAACGTCAATTTTGTGGTAAATTTTTTCAATAGATCTCTGTGGATCTAGAGGTGCAGAAGTACGCTATAATGACATAATGTAAATATATACATTCGTTTGTAAATATACAGCTGTTCTGTTGATAAATGGATTGGTTTTAGTTTTATTAAATAAGTTTTATTAATAATAATTTTATTAAACCGTTATACCTAGAAACATGAAATTTTTTTTTATGACGTAGACATAAGATAATAAAGGATTTTTGGAAATATCCACCCTAAAGAGATACAAAGGGCGACAAATTTTTTTTCAAGAGATAGCCACATTTCGCGTATCACTACAGTTAAAGATGTGGAATTCGGCATATGAACTCATTAAAAATAAACAAACACGTTTGAGTATTTTTCGAAATTCAATTTCAGAATTCAAATGAATTGCAATATTCGTTTATCAATTAAGTACAAGCCTGTTAAAAAATTATTTGCAACTGTAACAGTGTAACAGGACAAATAAAAGATGCAAAAAAATAAGGGAAATATCTATAACAAAATGAAGCTGACAAGGATAGCTTATCACAGTAGACTTATTATATTTTATGGGTTTTACCAAATCATTGCATATTATAAAATGATCTTTACGATACCTGTAGTCATCTGAAGCTAACGCGGGCATAGCCGCGGGATAGTACGTCATGAAATAATATACGCGTTAGAATAATAAAAAACTATACAAGATGTTCCATTAAGTTTGTTATACGCAATTGTTTCTTAAGCTTTCCTATCTATATGTATATGGCTTCGAAATTTCAAGGTGTTTTTTTAAGTAGAATTATATATTTTCATTTAAGTAGGCATGTAATCTGTCACAAGACAAATTCATTGATCTATAATATGTTGGTCTTTCAATAACACAATAAAATAATGAAACAATTACATCATTTTTCACATAATGTTGAGATATGTTAGAATAATTTTTGATTAATGTGACACATTTACAATAAGTTGCATAGATCAGCATTTTTATTCATATTTTTGATAAAGAATTTGTAACATTCTTTTTGCTTTTTCTCTTTATGAAAGACACATTTTTTATCACTTTATTATTGAGATTTACAAAATTTGGTACCTTATCTTATTATCTAATGCGAACAAATTCATTGTGTAAGGAATCTATATATGTACATGACATATATATAATTGCAGTCGCACATGTTTTAGATAAATTGTATGTGGAAAGACCACTTAACATTACTGATAAGACAATTTTCAATTTTTTCAATGAGAAAGATCTTTCTTGATATAAAGTAGACAAACAATCATGGTGTTATACCTACATATATAAGAACAAAATCAGAATATAGGATAGTATGATTTTTATTTGTTATCACGATGAATTTCATTTGGAAAATACTTTTATGCTTTGTATTTACTTTTTTTGGCACGAAACTTTTTTTATATGTGATATTAAATTGCTTAAAAAATGTTTTTCTTATATATAAAATAGTGGTTTACAGCTATCATATCTCGTTATTCACTAGTTATTATAAACTATATGATAATACATTATACGTTTTATAAACTATAAGGAAGATAGAAAATTTAAACGCATCATTCTTTAATATGTGAATTGCAATACATAAATATAAAATGTCTTATGTAATTTATATATTTGTAATTATTAGAAGATACTAAAAATATATTTTAATATATTTGTCTTAAAATTTAGGTGTAGTTAAGAGTGAAGGGTATAGATTATTGACTGGTTATGTATCTGGAGTAAATGGTATACCTCCAATAAACGTGACAAACTATGTGAACGACGTAATTCTTGAGAATCCTTCTCTATCAAATGCTTTTCAGTGTGTCCGCCTTGTTATGAACCGGATATACCAAAACCGTGTTACTATAATTTTGCAATTGAACGTTATCATAATTAAAAATTTTATAAATATTAGAAGCTTATCAAGAATTCAAATTTTCTTCATTTAATCATTTAACATCTTTTCTTAGCATAATCGCGTTACTATCAGGATTTTTGAATAAAATATATTTTTTATCTCTTAGAAGACTTAAATACTTGTACTATACCATATCTTTCTTTTGTAAAGCATCTCTCTGTGATCTTTGTTTTCTTAATGTTATTTGATTTACGTCGATTGTCAGATCGTGTATTAGCCGATGGCGTGTCACGTATGGTTTTAACTGTGAATAGAATGATGCCAGGACCAAGTATACAAGTTTGCTTGGGGAGGATACTATGACGATGCATTGGTATGGTGTATTGTAGAATGGCTATCAATATTACGATGGTGTACGTACTTGTCCAGTACGCAATGTCCAATTGTAACTAGTTCTACATTTAGGTATTTTTATAAATGATTTTAAAACATATACACTTTTAAATATATATACAAAATAATGGGAATTCATAGAACGATAGAAATTATGTCCCTTCGGACGGAATTTTCGGTAGCCTTGTCATACGCACTCCAAAGAAACAAGACCCTAATAGACAATATTTCGAGATTGATTTCATGTTAAGTCATGTAATTGTTATTAACGATTGGGTGCACGAATTATATACAGAATGATTTACAGATCGCGGAACTGATATTGTCGGACAGTTACTTGATGCTGTATTAATTAATGGGAAGCGGTAATTTACAGTAAGTATATTCGTTTAACGATAGGTTGAGTCAAAAATTAAAAACGTTGAGTCGAATAAGATTTGATTAAACAATTTTTTTATTCTTGCCTCTCCAGACTTTACAACTGGAAACGATTGTTCTATAAATTATTTTATATTTACGACATATGTAGCAGAATGGTAATGATATTACTACAATTACTCCCTTAGAAGTAATTACTGTAGAAGTAAGTAGACATCATTGTTTCCGATTAGTTATTTCTTTTATACATAGTTATGAGTATGGGTCAATCACTGGGACTTTATTCATTAACGTCAGAAAATTCGTCAATTACAATTGTAGATTACCTGAAACAACTTGATAAGGAGGAAACAATAAAGAAAAATTTGGATGCTCCAGGCAAAGATACTATTGTTGTTCCGGATAATGGATGTGTTATAATTCGATTCAGCACAAACAATATGTATGCTGTGAGTTTAGCTGGTCCATATTTTTCCCAACATAAAACATTTTGAGGATCACTTCATAAAATTATCGAAATATTTTAGATTTGTATAAGGAATTACAAGTTAGATATTTAAATCTGTGCAAAATTTTCTAAAAGCAGTGTTTATAAATATTTGAATATTTTACAATGTTGAAATTAACAGTTTATATAATAACAATAATTTATTGATCAATATTTTTTATTGTCAAGGATATTGGTTATTCCACTGTTATTTCATTTATCAGCAAGCAATTAGTATGGAGATTGTTCTCAATATTGGAGAACAAGAAGATTTACTGTACCTCGACTTTTCCCGAAATACGGTAATTTCAAACCTCCCATTGAAAAAAGGCTGAAACTGAAGTAGAATTAGACTACGAAGTGGATGTCTTAGTAGGTCAATTAGACAACTTCTTCTATGACCTTCTGTTAAGATATTGTAAAAATATAGTTTCCGATGATTTTTTGCTTCTACTTAATTTCGGTTAATTTTATTAAAGTAAATTAGGTAAATAATTTCACTAGTATCAGATTATAATTTTAATAATAGTTATCACGTTATTTGTTAATTTACTGATATTCGCGAATAAATTTCCGTTACCTTCACTTTGTGGGTGGTCGAAAAAATATGTGTTTTAATGGTATTATACAACTTACGTCAGTTATAATTTATATCGTCAATTTGTATATCAATTATCTTCCTTCCATCTTTATTTTTCAACTTAATAGGTATCTACTGATTATTCTAATTTAAAGTTAATAAAAAACTTAATACTCTTACGACAAAACTCTTTACTACTGTAAAGAGAAGACGATTGTAAGCGATGTAAGCAGCAATATAGACCACATATTTGAATTTACTTGAGATCCTATACCATGGTAATTACTTGTAATATTATTTATCCACTGTTCGTAAGGAAACACTCTGGTGTACACGCTGAGGTAGTCACATGGTCGACCATAAGAAACGATCCCCACTTGTATACCATTAAAAACCAAAGGACTACCAGGGTCACCCTAAGGCAAGCAATATCGACATAAATTTCAATGACTTCATAACAGAGTTATATTAAATTAAAATTTATCATTGTTACGCGAAATTAGAGTTACTACAAATTGGTATTACCAAAAATACAACTATTAGAAACGAAACAAAACTCTATCTTATTGATACATTTTTAGCAATGAACTTGATCAAACGTTATAGTCAAATGAACTATAAAACTAAATTCAATGCACTCACTGAACAAGCTTCTTGATTCCGTTTTGCACTCGTGCATATATTATTTTTTGTTGCCATCCAATCGTACATTTGGCACATTTCCTGCGACACTATAGTTACATTTAGCGCTTGCAATACGTTAGACATACCGCCTGATCCACTCTGCAATGAAAATTTGTTGAAAAAAAAGTTCCATCGAACATTTTTATCTAATTATATAATAAATGCAACATATAAATAATCCTTGCAACCAATTTTAAAAATATTCTACAAATTTGTAATTTAAAATATATTTATCGATTTCAATAATTTTAATTTATAAAACCACTTACGTTTAATTTTCCCCAACCGGTTACCACAGCGTTTGTTTCTTGAGGTACGTAATATACCCTTGCGAGTGGAATCGGCTGAATTTTGTCGTTATATTTAATGTATCCATTTACGAGTATTAAGCCGATATCATTATGGATCAGGTATTCGTCGTAAAATTCGTGCCAAATCAATTTGTTGACTGTGTGAACAATACCAGGTTGGGATAAATAATTGGTTCCAACAATAACCGTCATTTGTGATGGTACTTTCCTATAAAGTTATATAATATACAATAATGAGAAATAAAGAAATTATTGGCAAAATGACAAATATGTTTATAAAAAAGTACAGTTTATGAAGTAAGAACCTATCTTTTATTGTTTTATTTTCTGATGTTTGAAATTTCATGGTTCGAAGTTATTTTTGGTGGTTTCTCAACAATGAAAGGGACTACTTAGATTTAATAGACTGTATCTAAGGTAAATATTAAATTGTGTAAGAAATAGCGTTATCAATATCATTGATAGATACATTTTTAGTAGCTTTGATATTATAAATTGAAATTTCGTTTAATTCATAATGACAGTTTGCCTGGTAATATCGTCTTAACTTCAATAAGACCTTAATGCAACATCAATTGCATTTTTAAGATGACAATATATATCGTATATTTCATCATGTATATCGTATTTATTTATATTTCTCAACTTTGATCTTTTACTATATCTCTATAATGTGCTCTCCTGTGCAATACGAAAATTTTGCATGATATTCTAATACAAAGAATACAAAGAATGTTTTGTTTAAGATGTTTATGTAAATTTTCTTTCTACTAATAAATACTTTTCTTACTTATAAATACAGCGTGCGGCGGTAAGGATGACATAAGGGTTAATAATTGATGCTCCGCATATATGTGAACCTCTAATTCTGATTGACGCTTGGTAAGGATATTTACCGTCTTCAACTTCATTACCGCCCACTAAACGTGGAACCGAGCCTTAAATAATAAATACACTGTATAGTATAGTATAGTAACATTCATTAAATAAGTGCAATATTAATAATCATGAAGTAAGAGGATATTTACCGTCTTCAGCTTCATTATCGCCCACTATACGTGGAACCGAGCCTTAGATAATAAATACACTGTGTAGTATAGTATACTAACTTTTATTAAATAAGCGCAATATTAATAATCATGAAGTAAGAGCTTTATCACAATCACAAAATTTTGTTATTTCATTAAACGGATCTATGGTGAACTGTTTCTATACTTTGCAGCTTTAAAGCGCCGAATAAAAAATTAACTTTTTAAAATTAGGGAAACAAACTTACCACTAACAATGGAAGTGATAATTAAAAAGACAGCCAATATGTACATAATGCTAGAAATTGAAATCTATCCAATTTTTGTTAACTTGTACGTACTTATATCTACATTGAATTTATTCGCTTTAATGATTAAGTTGAGTAGAATGATAAAAATGTATGTTACTCATACGCTCATAAATAATCTCATTTTGCTAACACCTATGGTCATAATCTAGATACACATAGATAGGCCAGATAAAAAAAATTGAAGCGTGAAAATTAAAAGAAAATATTAAGAAATTAAGGTCGTTGTACATTTAAAAATATTTTTGTAACGCAGGATATAGGAACGTGTTATGTTATAAACAAAGTGAGTAAATATTTATAAACAAAAGTAACTTTCTTTATTTCTTTTATTGAATGTTTAAAGACTGTATATGTGAAGTATAGAACGCGATAAGACTGATTAAAATGAGATAAAAATTGATTTCGGAAATAAAGATTAAATTTATATATAGATATTGGAATAAAAAAGACTGTAGTAGAAGGTAATTGAAATTATCTTTTATTTATTTTATATTTGAAATCGTATTTGTCATAAGTCAAAGTTTTCCTTGAATTTAATAAAAAATTAGCAATCATATGTGTATCATTGTTATCTCGAAGATAAAACTCATATGCATATACAGGGTGGTTGGTAACTGGTGGTATAAGCAGAAAGGGGGTGATTCTACGCGAAAAAAGAAGGCGAAAATATAGAATAAAAATTTTTCGTTTGAGGCTTTGTTTTCGAGAAAATCGACTTTGAATTTTCGCTCGGTACGCGTGCACTTTATCACTTTTCGTTATAACGGATCGTTGTCTCGATGGAAAAATTTGAAAAAAGAAAAAAAATAAAAAAGAAACTTTTATTAAAAATAGTGTTTTACACGATTCATTTAAAATTACGACGTAACTTACAACTGAAAAAATGTTTTACGTTTTAAGTATTAAATGTTTTAAATGTTTTAAACACTTACAAATACTTCCATATGCATATGCAAATCATACTTTATGATATCTATAATATTTATGAGCGAAAATCCATTCGTTCGAGCAAAAAGATGATATATTAAAAATAAGAGATATAAAATATCTTGACGTCTCTTGGAAGTAAAAGAACATTCTTTGCCACAAATGATAAAATACTTATAACGATGGATAAAGCGATGATTTGTAAAAATAAAACCGAAGATTTTATGTGCGATAAGTTTCCCAATGTTTAATCAATGTTTACGAACCACTCCGATAACATCAAAATTTTTATATCAACTACTTGGCTATATGTAATGAAATATATCGACGTGCAAATTAAACATAAAAAAAGTTATAGTTTTGATAATCGTTTCTACACCCATCTAATTGATCCTTATTACTACAAATAATATTTTGTATTGTACGTAATAGTGGATTATCTAAGGGTGTGAGAATTTTATTTCTCAAGTTTGTCAAACGAATTAATTTCACTCGTTTGTCTTCCTCTATTTTTAAAATACTTAGTGAAATATAATCTTCTTCTTTAAAGACGTAAAATATGGTCTTCGCTAAATGGGTAGATATGTATGTTCACGTAAGACTAAATTCCTCAGTCATCAGAAGTCCTCAATCATGTAATAATCCCACCAGATGATCTATTTTGAAAGCGTAATAATTAAAATATTAGCTATATCGTAGATCGGTAGAGTGATATGTATTTTTCCAAATTGTAATTACGTGTTTTCAAATCACACAAAAAAAACTGATATCATGTAGTCAAAGAGACAGTACGTAAGTGTTATACGAAAAGGTATTAATCTTATCAAATAATTAATCCAAATTTCATTGAGAGAAAGGTTTAAATACTGATATTATATAAACTCATAATTTCACAGTCCAGTGCGTAAGAATTACGATCTCATAATGAATCTTTTGCGGGGAACTTCTTTGCTCTTTGTTCTTATTCTTACCGGTAGGAATCTCTCTTCTTTTGAAATAATTCATTATCGTTCAATAACACGCAAGCAGCAATTATACATCCGGTAGATATTAGAACTGTTTTACGTTATTTGCTTCCGAAACTAACAAAATTTACATTACATTATCGTTAGTGTTATTGAATATTGAATTCTTTCAACTCCATATGTGTAGTGTGTTAGTTTTTTAACAATATTATAGTTCAAAAACTGTCACAAAAATGGAATAGTGTTTATAATACATGATAATGTATTCTTTCGTAGTGGAGCTTAATTATATTTTTTATGTAATTATGTACTACATAATTTGAAAAAGGTGTGATCTAATCTTTCGGTCCTAGTTCAGAATGCAGTCTCACAATCTATTATTGCGGGTTACGCGCCCGGCGTTAGTGGAATGGGATTTGTTAATGAAAATAACTGTTTAACTGACGAACTTCTTGCGGATTATTCCTTGTCAAATGCTGCCGAGTGTGCGCGAACATGTAGACCAGGAGAATCAAAGACGTGTTACTATAAATTCGTAATTGAACGTTATCCCGTTAATGGCCAGTGAGTATAATAGTGCAATATTAGTATTGAAAACTCGTTAAACTTCTTTCAAATTAAAAAGTAAAAAATGTTGGATTTTTAAAAGTCTAGAAATTATTAAAATTTTTTTCACAACTTATCATCGTAATTTGAAGTATCAATACTAGGTATTTACTTATGTAGTATTTATAATTAAATTTGTGATCATTTATTCTTTAATTATTCCAATATTATTGCTGTGAGTATTTTGCGATTTAAAAAGTTCCATGACAGAAGGTTTAACCTCCGTATCAAAGTATCAAAGATAAAGTATCAAGGTATCAAAGTATCAAAGTATCAAAGTATTTAGATAGAAATTTTAAGGAATACTTAAAGTAAATTGAGGAATAAGATACAAGTAAATTAGAAACAATCAATTATAAAGTAAAGAATAAAATTTAAGGAGTAATTCTTCATTTTCAGGGCGTGTAATTTCTGTATGCCTAACGCTACAAACACTTTATGCCCTAACTGTCAATGCGTTCCCGGGGATGGAACGCAGCGGATGGCTTTGACTGTGAATAGAATGATACCAGGGCCAACTATACAAGTTTGCAAAGGAGATTACGTCGTAGTTGATGTTCAAAATCTGTTAAAGTCAGATTCAGTTACGGTTCATTGGCATGGTATCCTCCAACATGGTTCTGCGCATTACGATGGGGTCCCACATTTGACACAGTGTCCGATCATGATTCATGACACATTTAGGTAAAATAAAATTTGAAAATTATGTTAAAATTGCGAAAATTTAATTGTGATACATTACATCGTAGCTTTCATGATCGATCATTTTGATATATTGCTATTACTTAATAATTTGCAGAAGGATGTCGCCACAGCGGTGACAATAAAAAATTTTTAAACTATAAATATTTATTGCGTCGATTAGTTGGTAATATCGCTAGAAAAATATGCCGAAGGCATATAGAGCAAAGGTTTAAAGAGCACACGAAGAAAACATAAGTCGAAGTGTGTTTAAAATTTTAACGTGAAATAAATGAAAACTCTACGATGCTTTGTGAAGAACGAGTAATATTAGTTTTCATGTTAATTTAATTTAATTCATATAATTTTGCATACTAAATATTGTTAATATTTTTGAAGTACAAACAAAAAGTACATGTAAAAGGACGACAAAGGCAAGAATTAGTAATGTATTGAATTTTAAAATTGCTCTTCTATAAAAAGCAGAAAATGTTAGATATGTTATCATCTGTGGCCTTCAATTTTACATTCCTCGAGTTACTTTATCTTCTTCGAAGAAAAATAATACAGAAATTCAATTAAAATTGAACCTCTTTCAAAAATACGAATTTTCATCCTAGAACAGTCTTATGAGATAAAATTTCATTTGATTATTCTAATTATGATAATGATAGTCGCAATAATAATCGAGGCAAGAAGATCTGTATTACCTGTATTATTTGTATTAGTAGAGGATAGCAAATCACATAGAACATTCTACAAAACATTCATCAAACAAGAGTATCAAGTAATTTGAAATAAAGAATTTTTACTAGAACGTTATATTTTTGCTAGATATCAATTTTTTGCTAATAACTGGGGATCTCATTTGTGGCATGCTCACACAGCAACGCAAAAATTGGATGGTGTATTTGGAAGTTTCATCGTACGATCACCACCGCAAGATGAACCCTATCAAAATTTGTATGATTTTGACCTAGCAAATCACGTAATCGTTATTAGCGATTGGTTTAAAGAAGAGGCTACGGGTCGATTTCCAGGTCGTAGAGCTGGCGTAGTTCATCAGAATGCCGATGCGTTCTTAATTAACGGAAAAGGAAGATACATTGTGAGTTTGATTTTCTTACTTAAAATATTTTATCATAGAAAATTTCAGCCAATAATTAAAATAAAATCGTCGTATTTTTATATTCAAATATTTCTAAAGTTTGATTACTTAATACAGTATAGTAGTATATACCTTTTTATCATGTATGATTTTGTTGAAAATTTTGGATCTTAATAGCCGAAATAATGCTATAGGAACACTAAATTTACACTTAGAATTTATATTAGAATAGTTATATATTTATTTGATAAACGATTTCAAAGGTATCCATTGATACACACTTGCACGCGTCTCACCTTCTTCCACACCAGACTGTTAACTGAACAGTTTACATTCCTTTGTTTTCGAGACGCCCTGCATATACATACTTCCACACACTGATATTCACATACAAGTATCACTACTACACAGCGAATCTAGTCTAGCACATAAAATTATACATATCTCAATAGATTTCAAAGTATTTACATTTTAAAGACGCTATGTATTAAATACCATATATTAACTTAATTTCTTAATTTTGTCCGTCCCAGGATCTCAGTCACGCTACGTCAAACATTCCCTTTGAAGTAATCACCGTAGGTGCTAATCAACGTTATCGTTTTCGTTTAATTAACTCCTTCTGTACCGTTTGCCCTGCACAATTGACTATCGAAGGCCATAGTCTTACCGTTATTGCTTCCGATGGTCAACCTATGCAACCTGTCGTTGTTGATTCTATAGTTTCTCTGGCTGGTACGATATTAATAAAAATGCAAAATAGTATTATTAATAAAATTGTCGTTCTATTCATTTAATTTTCCTTTCGGACAAACTTCACAGGAGAACGATACGACTTTGTCATTAATACTAATCAAACACCTGGTGCCTATTGGATACAACTGCGTGGATTGGATGATTGCACCTATAACCGTATCCAACAATTAGCTTTATTACAATACGAAGGAGCATCTATTACACCAAAGACAAAAGAACCTACTTTTGATAATCCTATTCCTAATGGCCTAGTAAGTAGTCTTCTTGTATTTTATATGGAATTGCTGATCAACTGAATCGTAAAAATTTTCAATTACCGAATCGGTAAAGATATATTTATTTTAATGGTGGCTTTAGTAGTGGTAAGATATAGCAATAATATTGTTAACGAAATATATAATTTTAGTTACTATAATCATAGGTACTAGATATCGCAAGTTCCGCTTGCAATTCTACGCTCAACTATATCTGTGGCAATGGATTAAACAGCGCTTTGCAAGTCGATCCAGATATTTTGAAAAAAGAACCAGATGTAAAATTGTATCTACCTATATCCATGCAGAGGTATAAACCGGAAGAGGTGTTCGTACCTAACACATATAAGAACTTTCTGGGTAAGATATGGATATAGTTGTCCGATTATTTTATTTTCTTTTGTTTCTCGAAAGAACATATGATTAGTCCTTTTCTTTTTTTTTTAATCTTAATAGTTCCATCACCAAAATGGATAGTAGCCACGATGATAAACAATATAAGTTCAACTGGTCCATCCTCCCCGCCACTCACTCAGTTGGAAGACACACCTGCAGATGCATTTTGTAACGCCGAAAATTTACCAGCCCACTGCCGTCCAGGAGCTCCGTGCACGTGTATTCACTTGATTAAAATTCCATTGAATTCTATCGTGGAAATAATCCTGATAGACGAGTGTATGTTAAATGTTATCTAAATATGGAATTAACAGATTACTTTACAAAATGTTTATTTGATAAAGTGATTAATATATACATGTACTATCTTGTAATTTACAGTTGACACGGTATCTGTACGGCATCCCTTCCATTTGCATGGATACATATTTTATGTGATGGGCTTAGGTCAACCTTTGGGTGCCACTACAAGTTCGAATACTACGAATAAGATGACACTGGAATATTTCAAAGAACTTGAAAAGAAAAATCAAATAAAAAGGAATTTCGTTTCTCCACAAGGAAAAGATGACATTCCTGTACCAAACAACGGATATGCCATAATTAGATTCCGCGCAAATAATCCAGGTAATCGTGAATATTGACAAATCGAGATTTTAAAGATTTTATATGCACAATAACTAAACGATTTTATTTTATTTCATTCTTAAGGATATTGGCTGCTCCATTGTCATCAAATTTTTCATCATCTTGCTGGTATGGAAGTTACTTTACAAGTTGGAGAGGTTTCTGATATGCCAAAACCACCAGAAAATTTCCCAAGATGCGGCAATTTTAAACCGAAAATACAACCATTCACAAAATAGTATGGACTAGAAAAGTAATCGAAATTGAAAATGGTCAAACAAGGCATGACCATAACTAATAGATATAATGTATATATCTCTTCATTCGTTTTCGTATGTGGTAAAGATTCTAGCTAAATAGTGTAATTCGTAGATAACGAACTAAGATTTCTTCACAATAATTTAAATTAAATTAAAAAACAACGTATTAAAAAATATTTATTTAAATTATTTAAATTTTCGAACGTAATTTTGTTACTTCCTATTTCTCAATTGCCTCGATAAAATATATTTACATCTTGTAATCGCAAATGAAGTAGAGAATTCCATATTTCAATAGGCATTGATTTATTACAGACTAATTAACAAAAAAAAAAAAAATAATCCGCAATTTAGGAATCAATGATAGTCTTATTAACAATTTAATAGATTGTTTAATTAGTATATAAGAACATAATCGCAATCGCAATTAATTAATTCATATTATTTGATATATAATTCATAATTACTGTGATGTATTACGCTATAATTACGAATTATATAATAAATAATAATGATTGCTTAAGTCTTACCATGTTTGATAAAATCTTGATTCATTGAATCTTGAATTTCATTTACCGAACACTTTACATACAAAATTTTTACTATTAATAAATTGAATACACTGTAGACGAAACAATTACAAAAAAAGAAATAATTCTGATAATGAACTATTACTACCAGAAATGCATCATTTATTTAATTATTATTTATTTTTCATATTTTGATTCCGTGAAAAATTTTCCGTGTAAAATATTTTATCAGAATATTTGTCCTTCCAATAATGTATAATAATCCCCTGCAAAATTTTGAAATTGTATAATAAAAAAATCTTCATTTTCCACATTTTTCATTCCATTAATTTATAACAACTTTAAGTAGTGAATAATATTTATAAATTAAAAATATTCATTAAAATGAAATAAATAAATGTTTAGCAGTATTTTCATAAATGAATACCTTAAAGGGAAATAAAAGGTGTTGAAAAGGGAATTAAGTTGGTATCCAGGAGGACTACCAAAATATCCATTCAGTATAAACTCGAACAATGCGTGAGTAGTATATTTTACTTTCTAATATATGATTATGTTAAAGTATTATTTTAGTTGAATTATTAATTTAGTTATTTACGTAGTTTTATTTAACTAAAGAAGAACATTATATCTATTATGCTTAAGTGTAGTCAGATTAAGAAAAAAAAGAGCGGTGCAGTGATTTTGAATATTCGTAGTAATCAGAATAAAAGTAATATAATCTTCACATCATTATTAGTTAGAGATAAGATTATAGATTATATACAGTGTATAAGATAAAATTATTTATGTGGTCAGAACCTTGAAAACTTACGAGCATAGTACCTTTTATTCAAAATTATTGTTCCAGTCAATCGTTAATTCAATTTGTATAGATGCATGTTGTAGAATTCTTTATTTTCCTTACAATAATAATTTACGATTTTATAGTTATATACTATAAACCTTTAAATCGTGAAACACGGAAAGTATTTCATGTTACGTCTATAATATAATACGTCTACAATTATAATCCTTTATGAATGACCACAATAGCTTGTATTTTGCTTTCAATCGTTGTGTATGATTCTTTAATTGAACATACGGTAGAATTCCGTTTATTAGAATCTGTCACGGGACAAGCTCGTGTAACTGAGGTTCACATGATAAGAGCGTACTAAATGTTCTTACTATTTACGATTTCTCGTTCATATAATAGTAATTCGCGTTTAAATAAGTTAATTCACCAGAAGCTTATTTAAACGTATACTAATTAAAGTTCTGTTTAAATAAACGAAGCGCGTTCGAATGGTTTAACTATACTCGTGTGACGTTATAAATGGTAGAGGGCGTAATAAAACCTCTGAATGGTCGGTATTACAGAACATGTGACGCGATACCTTATAAGATGCCAGGTTCATTTTTATCGCTTTTGACGATTGAGTTGAATATATGGAATTCCTATATTTTCTGCAGAAAACAACAGAGGGCATAGGAAACACTCTGAGATTTTTCTAGTTCGACACGTGTAACTACCGACGAACTGAGATATAAAGAGGCATGAAGTCTCATATAATGAGAAATAAAATATTCCGTTTGAATAAAAATCTTGTAAATCATATAAATAGCTCGTCTGATTGGTCAGCTCTTCAAAAAAGCTAGGGATATATATATAGAGATGAAAAAGAGATAGTTAACGCGTACATGCTTTATTGCAAAATGATGATTTTCATTTTTTGCTGTATACAAAAGTGACGATTACATTCAAGTTCATATACCTTTCAAAACTGAATACTCCATCATCAAAATATAAAAATTCAGAATTTATTGTGGAAATATTAGAAACGGGTAAATTTAAGCAATGTAGATGGCGTCTTCCGGTTGTTCTTCAGTTTCGTTCATAAGATAAGATTTCTGAGAATTAATCCAGGGTATGAAGGATGACACTCTCGTGTATACATCAGGTTTGCCAACGGCACAAGGTTGTCCAAAGGAAACGACACCGATTTGTACATCATCGTGGATGAGTGGACCGCCGGAGTCACCCTGAAATTCGAAAAGAAAAGATTAGTCGTCAATTAAATGTTCATAAGGTTGATATTTCACCGAACGAAAGAAGTCTTAGAAATTCTAGTATTACCGATCTCAATTTTTAAATTCGTATTTGGATGAAAAAGCATGCATCGTTCAAATACAAAGTGTGTTAAATATACTCACGTGGCATGCACCTTCTCCAACTTTGGTGTATGTGCAGATGTGGGAACTTTGAACTCTCCAGTGGGCTTGCTTGCATTTTGATTGGCTCTCGACGAGCAAGTTGATGTATTGCAAGTTGTTTGGTGGTCTTCCTCCGAGCTGTAAACGAAATACATGTTAAATGTATCATTCCGATAGAAAAATAAACTTAATATGACTTTTATAACTAAGCTCTGAATACTTTCGAATACGAGAATTCTAAATTCCAAAGTTTCGAATTTCTTAACAAGACATTCTTATTTATTAAATTATTATATTATTATTATTATTTATATTATTATATTATATTATTTATGAAATTATTATAATTTCAAGTAATTGTTGAAACGGCTATGTTTCGAACTTACTTTGGTAGTTCCCCAGCCGGACAAAATGCAGTTTGATCCTTCATAAGTGTTGCTACCGGTTGCCAATTTGATTGATTTCACCAAGTTGTTGAACGCGATATTTTGGTTCACGCGAATTATAGCTATATCGTTAAGAAGAGTGTTCGAGCTGAAACCCTTATGCGCAACGGCCTTTTCCACTCCGTAAGACTGTCCATTTGTGTTCAGTTGATTCGTTCCAGCGTGGACGGTAATACTTTTCAAGTTGTTTAGTCTATAAGACCAACATGTTCCATTGATTTAAAATATTCAGCAATCAGTGATAAACTTGAAGCTTAGTAAGATATTAATAAATATATGACAGCAAGCGATGATACTTTTGTAAATATATTTTAATAAATATGATTTCCGTGTATCTGCTTTGTTTGACAGCTTCTTAATTTTACTATTCTTTGTGCACTAAATTTTATGGTACATACCCTTGGACACAGTGAGCTGCGGTGAGAATGTGACGTGAGTCGATGATGGAGCCACCACAAAAGTGGCTTCCGCTCTGTCTCAGAGACACTTGGTGGGGAAACTTGCCAACTGGTGCGTCTTTGCCACCGACAATTTGGCCTTCAGGGAAGCCTAACCAAGACAAAATCGTAGTAAGGTTACTGCATTCGTGGTTTCATATAGCTTCACTCATAAAGTCTTACTTTGGTTTAGTCACTGTAATCGTTTGTGTACCGCGTACTCGGCTAAACGAGTTGAGAAAATTAAAATTATCGAAATAAAGAGTTGCATTGAGCGAGTAAAGTAGAAAACGATTCTTTAAACTTCCTAAGACAATTTCATTCAATTCCATAAACTTTTATTCACTTTCCACCGAATTTTATTTCCATTCTCAAAACATTTGGTAACAATTGAATTAACTAATTACTTTGACTTGTTTAAGGCGCGAAGGCTATATTTAAGATATAGATATAGTTAGTATATAATATAGAGTATGTAAAGAAATTCAATGTTGGGCACATATGAAGACTTTGAAAGATTTTTTTTCGGTTGTTATTACTTACCAAATGCGGCGACTGCAAGACAGAGCACAAATGAAGCACTCAGAGTGAACATATTGCTAAGAAGATTCACAATACTGTGATTCACAGAAACTGTATCGATCACTTTATATACATTCCGAGGGCATACATCGCGTTGATAAGGATAAACAAAATATTAGATTTTTATCAGGAACGAAAATAAGCGCAACCAGAGAGAATGACGTTCGAGATACGTGAAATCCCAGTAGCTTTGATTATAAAGACAAGATAGTATCGATATCGTCAACTATCGGTTTTTTGCTTTTTTATATGTTCTTTTCATTAGAAAGAGGAAGCAATTAATCTGATAACGGATATAAACTCGATACCGTTAAGTTACTACTTCTTTAATGGATATCACGTTGAAATTTCAATTGATAATACACGCCAATTGATCGAATTTCAATCGATATCTTTAATCTTTTAATTATTGCCTCTTGTGCTCAATCCATTGTTTAATTTAGATATTAACAGGCACTCGAGCGAGGCGTAAAATAGAAATTTAATTGACATTCCTTGATAAAAAAGAAATCTCTGCAATAATTTCCGAGTATTTCTTGACGTAGGTACAAATAACAGTGTTACGACATTTGCAATTATTATTTTGCTGTATTCGTTTTATTAAACGAAACATATGATTAATTGCTTATAAGGAAATGAAATTTTATTCTCGATAACTTCTACTCTCCAAATTTTGATTTTTATTGAAAGATATTTGGAACGTTAGACTTGGGAAATAAATTGTAATAGTAATGTTTACAAGGAGTTAAATATGAATTATGGTGATCAATTTTACGGTCTATTGTAACGATCAAGACCAAAAGACTAAACGAGATTGTTCAATTTCATTTTCTTATTCTTTCCAAACTCCTGGAACACTTTCATCTTGTCCATGCGCAACACGCCGGGAAAAAACTTTGTAATGAGCGAAACGAGCGGAGGGTCGATGTTTGCAAATCATTAGTACGACGGCAAGGGCTAAGGGTTGGTACTTTGGGACGAGGGTCGAAAGTCTGCACTATGTCTTACAGGTAGATATGTACTCGTATTATTACGAGTCGTATCTAAGACGTTTGCTTCGCTTCACTAATTATAACGTTTGTTCTGGGTATCGTAATGCAGTCGTGTTTAAAATTCTCGATTACTGTTTGTAGATATTAACTAGCGTATGAAACGACCAAGATCTAAATTCGTGCACTTTTGCATAATATGTTCGTCGAATAATAGAATTACAGTCGAACGAAGAATAATTTTTGCATCAAGATCGTATTCGAAAAGCATGGACACGATCTTGAAGAAAACGCGACTCGAGAAAGTGCAAGTCTCGATCGACGCTCAATAAGTCGATGGTTATTTAATTTAATTTCAATTTAATTTCATTAAGAAAAAGTTAATGAGAAAGATGGCAGTGAGTAATTTCGTTCATTGTGTATTCTGCAAATGAATATATCTTAGCGTTCCTGGTAATTTTCCGAGCATCCAGAGGGGATTTCGCGTCCCTAAGGACCAGAGAAGGCGATTGCGAATAACAAGAACCCTTCGTCTATGCCACGAGTCTTGATCCTGTTAACGGGATCATCCGAGCGCCGCTGATACAGTGAAAGACCGTGAGATAAAACCAAACTCCCTTGGACCTTTCTCTCTGGTTGTGTTGTTTCGAGGTCACTGGATCAATTCAGAGAAACCCGTGTTTTTCTCTTCTCTGCAGTTTTCCGTTTCAGACGTTTCTCGACGAAGCGCGTCTGGTGCGGATTACTTAGACTAGCGTAAGTACGTTCTAATTGAGAAATATGCTGACACAGAGAAACATATTTTGATCGTGTTATTTATTGCGAGTACAATTTTAGATAAGAAGGATAGAATTGTAGTCGAATATTATAATTAAACGTTTACTGGCTTCAGCTTGTATCATTAAGAAGAAAATTTTACTGCGCGAGATTGAAAAAGATTTTGGAAAATGTAAAGTAATCACAAGTAGTAAAGGCGTATGCGCTCGAATATTCGTAGGAAGGTTTGCAAATCAGATTTCCCGGCGTTAGGCCGATTCGTAATGCTCGGTCACCGTATTTACATATGCATATCATTTGTCGTATCGCAGGGGAGAAAGCTCTGTACTGGTAATATCCCAGAGGACTCTCCATATATCCAAATCGCATTACTGCGCTGCCCATTTCGTGCTAAGGTACGTCACGAACGATTTGATATGCGTGCGCTATAACCGAGTTAACAATCCGCCATGACAGATGGTGATTCGGACGATTTTCCTACTCTCCGTTTCGATCGACGAGTTTCCGGTTCTCATCAGCGTCAGAAACTCGATAGTTGGCTTTCCTGTAGAAATAAATTGCTAGATTAGTAGGTGATTTAAGTAAAGATGTATGGATCAGGTAAATATTTTTCAAAACACAATATTTGTCGAATGCGCAATATGTCATATGAATGTTAATATTTCTATTTCGAAACTTTGTTCGTCAGATTATAGAGTATGGTAGGTATAACTCTGCTGTTCGATGAGACATTCGCAATATTTTCATAAAATAATTTTTAATAGGCTTCAATAACACGCTCTGAAGCCGACGATAACGACGTTATTTCAATGAATCGTATACGTTTTTTCCCTTCTTTTTAATATTTTCATCCCTGGCTCGAATTCCCACGAGAATCTGAATTTCCGTGCTTTTCCGAAGAAAGATACCGTCGCTAGGAAAATGTATCCTGGGACCACTACCTTCTTTGCGTATAGTCTTTTATCGCATAAAAAAGGTGTAACAGACGCCCGCGAGCGTCACGCAGGAAAACGATTTCAAAGATTGCTGGCTCTTGGACGGTAAAATCCCTGTTCTCCACCCTCAATTCGCGCTCAAATTCCTCGAAACGGACGGACGAATGGACGGTGGCGAGAGAGTTTCTTCGACTTTTTCTCCATTGTCCACTCGCCTGCCTTATACTTAAAAGCAAGATTTTTACAGCGCGGGTCAGGCAAGGCTTGCTGCTGGTGTAATCACTGTCGAAAAATTGCCGAACATCTTTTGGTTCAGAGAGAAACGGGTGGTGTGTCGAGAGATCGATGGGAATCTCCAAGTTGTGGGTGCGACGACCCAAAACCAAAAGCACATCGTTACACACTGGCCAGCCGCAACGAATACTTTTGAGTGGGCGATGGTTATTTTTATGTCTCGTAATTATACATTCTTTTGGCCGTTGCCTCGAACTTTTAGGGTTACATTTAGACCGAACCAAACCGACAGCCGCGATTTTCACGCGCGCCTCTCCCACGATCCGGAGGAACCGCGACGCGTCGTTTCGCACCGCGTCAGAATCAGGATATCGGCGTTGTACTCTTCTTTCGACAAGCGGTGCTTCCTTTTTCTCTCCTTATAATAGGTCTCAAGATTTCCTTTGGTCTCGACTGGCTTTTTGCGCTATTATAATGTCGTAACAATGCCGGAAGAATTACAAAAGGTCGAGGTAGAAGATTAACGGTTGTATCAAGGAATTTCGACAACAATTTTTTGCGTCTTACGTGATGATTGTTTTAACTTTTGAACATGGTATTGATCGTAATACGATGAATGGGAAATTTTTCTTTCATTCCGTGAGATTGTATCTACCGTAACAAATCCCGGATTGTTCCTTGTTGTAAATTGTAATTATGGAAATAGTTGTTTAAGAATAACGTTACAGTTACTTAATTAATAAATGATAAGATCAAACTGTCGCATTTGTCGATAAAAATTAATGCTATTTTTCTTTTGCTTTCCTACTTCAATCGTTAAGAATTATAACCAATATTTATTTCAAGGAATGATCTGGATATCGAAAAGAACTGTCACGAGTAACTTTCGATAACGTATTAAAAAATGATTGTTTAGAAATAAAATTGCGAAATTTTATATTTCTTGCTTGAAAAATTATACACGATACCCACAATCTTTTAAGTATAGATGTCTATAAAAGTCTGTAAAGATAAAAAGATCGATAAATATGCATTGACTTTCTCGATAGTCTTCGACTGTTTCCAAACGAAAGGCTTAAATTTTTTAAAACGCCAATCGAAAAGATCGACGACGATAATGTACAATCATTGAAAAATCTGCAAAGCTAGGATTACGGGTTTCGTGATTAGCATTGCCGTGTTAGCTGTCAACGATAACGCGACAGTCATTATCGTAGCTGTGATTTTGAGATGATGATGAAGCAACTTCATTGATAAACGCCCGTACACCGTATTTGAACATACTTACACGGAGTACGATAATAATTGCTAGCGTATAGAAGCTACCCTATGTTTACGAAGGACCTACTATTAGTGCAAACACGTATTATCCGTTCGGTTGTTCTCCCGTTTATGGCTGGTAAGTGATTTCAACCACGAACACCTGTAGAAAGTGCCGACAAATTGAGCATTTACAGACGCGAAGAAGACGTCAACTGGGGAATAACGTCTTACGGTTACGGGAATTCAAAAATCATAATTTGAGTATATTAAATGTCTGCAGACCATTTGATGTGCAACAACTAATTCGTCTTCCTTTCTTCTGCTATGTTGATTAATTCTTAACCCTTATGCAAGCAAAATGCTGTGGTCGTGTAACAAACGTATAAGTTTGGAGCCTCGATATTTAACATTTTCGCATAAATCGTCCAAAGAATGGGAATCTGAAGCGATTTTGTGATATTTTCGTAAAAAAGATAACAGAATCGTAAAATAGATATAATTCATCGCACATTTACACGCGCTTTGTTACATTCTGTATGACGATATTGAGGAATGTTGCGCAAAAACGGGTATCATGGTCGATCCGTTCGATCGAGAAAAAAGACGAAAGCTCGCACACATATCGCGTTGATGAGTGAGCCGACCGACAATTGGAGATCGTGATTAATGGACCGGCCGGTGGATGATCGGTACATGCCAACGAATCCGGGGACCGCTTAGCGTGAAATTTACCTGATGAATTGTTCTCACAATTATCATGATCTACGGGTCTGTGGATCCGAGAAACACGAAAGTCTTGGCTGGTCTGCTAATCTTTCTCCGGCGAAGCCTTCACTTTGGCCCTTAGCATCCCCTCCGTCTCCTTTCCCTCCACTACTGCCTTTTACCATGGTAGGGGCGGTCAGCTCACCCACACTCGTTGCTTATAAAGATACTCTACTACTATTCTACGACGTAGAAGGCGGCTAGCTGGCAGAAATCTCAGAAATTCTTACGTCGATCGAGAAACTATAATTATCTTTCCGGGCTATATGGCATGCAGTGAGTAGTAGGTACATAAGAAAAAACTTCACGGCAACGCCGACGCGTTGTCCATTTTTTCTCCCACGATCGAGCGTGTCTGTCGTCCAGCTTGGTCACCGAAGGAACCGCCGCACCGTGATCGAGGCAAGGAACTGTTGTTCGCCTTTGGCCGGATTACGCTAGAGCACGATATACAGTCAAAGTTTGGAATTCTAGGAAGTAACTTCTTTGGTAACGAGGAAATTACGTTATCGAGACGTAGGGAGTATCTTCCATATTGCTTTTTTTCCAACAATTAATCGTTTTACTTGATTATAATGTTTGCGGAAGTAGTTGTGCGAGTGTAAGTTGGTTGAAGTGTTTACAATCCAGTTCTTTGAATCGTTCAAACGTTAAATGTATTTTATGTAAGTATTTCTAATATTATGAAGTCTATTTTATGACTAATTGAAAAATATGTTATGAAAAATTATCGTACTACGATAATTTCTAGCCTAGAGCTGAGCGTGCTAGCAGAGGTAAAATTTTCGTGATCCAGTGTAAGGGGGCCATTTCGAAGGAATGCGCCATCGTGGGGGAAGGGTTGCAACTAGACAGGCTCGCGGTTCCTCTGAAAACGCTTTGCGAGATTGCAGAAGAATTTTGGACGTCCGCGAAACGTGATTTATGGAGGACTTTCGGCCGAGGTGGAAATAACTTTAACCGCTGTTGCCGTGATCACGGTCACGGTGATTTTATCTAATCAACGGTGCGTTATTACCTCGGATTAACGAAAGTGGCGCGAATTAGCCGCCACAGAAATAGCGATTGCGTGCTCAGATACCGATTCCTCATCTCTTTATGTTTTGCGTATGCTCACCCATTATTTCTGAATCAATGATCAGGCAAGTTTAAACAGATTTTAAAAATAAAGAAGGAATCAAATTTCGAGTTGCATATTTAAATCTAATCACGATGATTGTTTAAATCTTATCAATGTTGTATTAAAATTATACATCGGATCTGCAAAGAATTAACGGCAGATCATCTAATTAAATGTCAACTTAAAGATTTATTGATACAATTGATCCGATGTACCTACATGTACAATGTAAAATGGGAGAAAAATGTACGTGTTTGATGAAAATAGGTAAAGAATTCTTACGATGAATCGACTGTTTGTTTAGTATTTAGTTATTTATGTTATTAAATTATTGATCGTTTAGAAGTTTGTAAAAGTATGCCAAAATAAATGCTTTTTGTTAGTTGTGCATTAGTCGGAAATCAAATGAATTCTGAAGTGAAATAAACAATGATCGTATTTGGATTACCTTCTTCTTTATTGGATTATCATCTATCTATTATCATTAATTAACTTCAAATCCCGTTCAAGTCGTAAAAATGAAAAAGATCGAAATCAAATAGTCCTATTGTCTAATCTTTGCATCACGCAACAATTAAGACAACGTTTCAACGTCGATTTCCTATTTCACAAAGTCTCGTTTTTATCTGTCTTATCGCCTTAATCAGCCAAGTTTCCTTGTATAGGAAGTGATCGTAGGAATTTCTTAACGATCCGATAACAAGAGTTCCTATTATGCACGAGGATTGATTGTTGCTCGGCCATGGGAGCGACCAGGCTACTTCATTTAAAGTAGAGTGTCACGCGGATAGCCGAAATTAGGGTTATAATCCCCCCTGCGCCATCTGATACGCGTCTCCCTTGGCCTCACCCCCGTTCTCATTCCACTTGCTATTTACCGATAGTATTTTAACCCTCGATTTGTCGTCAACAGCTTTCGGGAGTCCATTGGGAATCTCGCCGCCTAGTTTTTGTCTGCCAGCCACGGGAACGACATGTGTCGATTATCGTCGCTAGACGCTTGGTACCGGAGGCAGCGAATCTTCGCTCGAGGTATCGATAATTTGTTTCTTGCGTTACGCGTACTCCAGGCCCCGGCGTAATTACCACATACGCGTACCAATAGCCGTGACGTTACACCTAATAGCCGGTGTTTTCGGCCGTTTCGATGTGCGACTCTGAGAAATACGAGATCTCCTCAATGATAAATGATATTCAATAAATAGTTCCGCTTATCCTTCCTGGCGACCAGCTGTAAATCTTCTTCTGCGTCCTTGCGGCGTTCCTCGCTTCCTTGAATGTTCCCTTCCCGATAAGAGTTTGACCGAATGATTGAGAATAAATGACTTCGTGTTTGATATCATGCGTTCGAATTATTTATTTCTGAAAATGATAGCTTGTAGGAATGAAATGTAAAATGTGGGCAAGAAACGAGTTAGGTATATAATTTCGGAAAAATGTTATCATTAAAATAAAAATCCCGTATATATAGAATACCTACGTTATAAAATAAATGTCATATCAAACAGTACTATAAGTAGAATTGTTTACTCTTGATATGTATGTATATCTACTTACGTACTATTTCAACGAGTTCAATTGTTTGATATCTCGAAGTACCGCGAGTATCTTCAAAAAATTCCAAAATACTGTTTCATTCTGTTCGCTCTATTATCTTCGAATATTTTACGACAGCTCTATTATAAGAAAGTGTTAATTGTATGAAATTATACTTTCCTACTACCACAGTTTGAGAAATATAAAAGTCTCTACAATAATTCAAATTTCGCGTAAAATTAAATCTTCAAAAAACATAATAACACAATCGAATAATATTGTTAATCTCGATGCTTGATATTACCTACACATCCTTTGCAACATTTCTCCAAGAGCAAATGAAGACGAAATCCTTGGAGTTTCTCCGCAATTTTGTAATGTTGTCTTGCATGGTACGGTGGCAAGGTATATTGCTACACTGCATACAGGTGGAGTATGCAAAAGGAATACCGAGAAACGATTTCGAAACGACGAACAGGAGGAGAACAAAGAGAACGTCACGGTTGATATGACCCTAAGCGGGTATCGATCGCTGTTCTTTCTAGCGGAGCGGGCGCAACCGGCCAGGATATTTTGATAATTCCCTTTTTTGAGCGTGATACTCTACAGCGTGTAATGCGGAAGAGATCAAAGGCGTCAGTAGCACCTGTCCTCTAACCCCCGTCTTGTCATCCAGCAGAATTACGCCAGCAGGCTTGGGATCCCAACGGATTCTTTCTTTCCCTACCTATGCTTTCTCTGGTTTCTCTATCTTCCTCTCCTTATTTCGCTCACAATTCTCCTCCGCTCGAAATTTTTCTTTCGTTTTCCCTGTATTTCTATTATCGTTATTCTTCCGCCCCCTTATCATCTCTCTTTCGCGATCTTTCTCCGATTTTCGTCCAACGTCTCCGATCTACTCTTCTTTCCATCAACAGATTCCTTCCATCCAACAGATTGTCTGCTTCCGTCTGTTGGTACGTGCAACGGTTTGATCAACCTTTCCAAACGAAAAAGAGATTGTCTTCGTTAGATGTATTTTGCGTCCCCCGGCTAACGCTACCTGGATCAAACTGCAATTATCTTTATTGCGTGAGCACCCGCTGGCGTTACTCGTCCAGCACTTGCAGTTCTTTTATTCACAGATGCTCGTGGAATCAGTTGTCACCGTATACGCTTTCGTCAAAGGATCTCGAAAATCGAAATTAAACGATGCCCCATGGGTGAAAGTGAATGGAGTAGGTCGAAGAAGAAAGAATAAGGAAGGAGCGATTAGAAAGTAAGTTTGTAGAGTAAATTATAGATCCCATCGAGCTTTCAAAGGGATTCAAAATTATAGATGAACGATGTTTGATTCTCGTGAATCACTAGTGACGGTCACCGGAAATAAACTATTCATCAAACGAATGAAGCGATATATCAAGTATTTGTTGTTTCGAAATATTTCATTATACGTGGGAAGTGATTCGTTTCAGGATTAATTAAACATCTCGAGAGAGATGCAATGTCTCCGTTCTGATACAAATTTCTATAGAAATACATACACGTTTTTCAGTCTACGGAACGAGTCGATCAATCGAACCTACGGAAATGGAAGGGGAGACACAGTGTTTCTTTTCGGCGACGGCCCGATAACGTTTACACGCGAGCTGATAATAAGGTCGGTGTGTATGCTTTTTACGTTGAAATTACGAAGCGGGCTCGCGTTCTATTTCACTAGACAAGATCTTCTGTACCACCCGCGAGATAACAACGCGGGATTCGCCGTACGTCTTGTGCGCTAACATTTGTACAGCGCATTGACAAAGACGTCGGGGACTCACGGTGCCACAACTCGATACATCGACGAGTTCAAATAACTTCAGCAAGCATAAGTCATCCGTAAAGCCCGAGGCCTCGTGGTCAGGCTACCCTAGAATTATCGCTAAACGTTATTGCTTAGCCTCCATAGATCTTGTGTATAAAATGCTAGGTTATCCTTACCGTTTATGTGCGGTTAGAAGCGAGGGTGGATCTATGTCGGTCTGGAACGAGTCTAGAATTTCGTTGAATCATTTTGACCGTCGTTCCTCGCGGATTTAGGCGATGCCCTTGTTATGCTTTTAGTTCTGGTATTTTGCAACATCGTTTATTTCATTAAACTATTTTAGGCTTATGCCTGTAATCATTGAATTACTGATTTCAACGCATCTAGCGTGTATCTGTGATATTAGTGTTTTCGTTTTCAGAGTTATCGATAACATTTGATTTTCCATTTTTACGTATCGTTTTACAGAATATCAAATATTTAGATACGTAAAAATTCTGCTGTATTTCCCAGTTTGTGTTGCTCTTCGAAACTCCCGGCTCCTAAATTCGCAACAGAGGCGAGCAATTAATGTTGTTAAACGCGTTAAACGATCGTGTCATCATTATGTGCTTCGTGGTCATTCTCTTCGTTCCGTGGTAAATGATATAAAGCATGGGAACGCTTTAGAGCTTGCCGCGAGACATTAACTCGTTTTCCATCGTTTCTTTTTTCGGAAGCACGTAAAGAGACGATAGAAATTCACAGGAATGGGCGAAGAGAACGTGGAAGCAGAGAAACGCAGAAATGGAGAAAGAGGGAAACGTATACCAAACGAAACAGGTCGCTTTGTTGTTAAACGGCAGGAGTTGGAGGGTATAATTCACCGTTGTAACAGACCTTGAGCACCGTTACGTACAAAGATCAAAGCCAGTTAAACCATCCGAACTCCCTGCCAGCCAGAACTATGATATTTTGACGTATTTAATGTTCGTTTCTTGTTAAATGCTGCGTTGATATTAACCGAGAGCAGGCGTGCGTTAACAATTCACCTATCTCGGTTTCTATAATGATACGTTACGCGCGAATCGTTTCTTTCGATCTACAACAAAAGTCTATTGACATTTATACGAAATCGTGACGAAAGATTCTGTAAGAGCTATCGCATCACGATAAATCTCGTTAACACGCGCTGCTTTAGATAGCTTTAGAAGATTTTCTATAAGAATGTAAGTTACTTTGATAGAAATCAGGAAGTTCATTAAAACTGATAAACTTAAATAATGACAGCTTGTGAGAGTTTTATGAATTTGTATAGACGATTATAATGGTAAACTGTTTACAAATTCTTTCTTCAAACGATTATATTAATGTACTGTAAAGATAGTTTTTGTATGAAGCTTTTGTATGAGAACATAGTTATTTCTTTGTTTCTTTTTCATTATTTTAATGAACCAATAGACAAATAGAAATAGTACAAGCATATATGGTATCGGTTGTTCCGTTAGTCTGTTTTGATTTCTTTGTACAGTTACAAAAATTTCGCATCCTCTTTTTCTTAATATAATTAAATAAGCTCGGATTTGAATTGTATTAAACTTTGCAGATAAAATGTGGATCGTCCGCTGTAATATTATCAGTTCGTATATCCCGAAATCCAAGTATTAATCAATTATGTTTTAACGTCGTACCTACCAATAATTTACCCACGATGGTAAGATAGAAAGGGGTTCCTCATGGGATATATGAACGCTGTAACCGAGGAAGACATTCTGAGTGATTGTGGTTACGGCGATCTTGACATCTTCTGGAAATCCTCGCCGCTTTTCATCTACATTTGTTTAAGAACAGATTTATTTTACATTGACGTTGGTCGAGGTGATCTTCAACCCTTCAATTTTTGACAGGGAATAAAAATCGATGAGTCGTAATAAACTTATGAACTTTTTTAAAACTCGTGTCACGTACCATCAAAGCATAATTGGTCCATATAAATGATTTCGTCGCGATAATTGTTAAATGACTATTACGAAGATAATCTTTTACTATAAAATCTTCTACTACTATGATATAAAGTCTCCTTATAATAAAAGTGTATTGGAAGATTCACAAATGGCATTTATTTAACAATCCTTTATTTTAAAACATTCAAAGAGTTGTGAAGAAGTTTAAAAACATATTTGTACGTGATTATCCTTCCATTACACAAATAAAAGATATAAAAGATATAAAAGATATAAAAGATATAAAAGATATAAAAATAGAAGCTTCCCTGACTAACAACCTTCAAAACATGTTGCTCGCTGCAATAGATTTTCCAACGACTTTTGCAACAATTGTTTTCGAAAAACAGTTTGATACGTCTTTATGCTGTTGTTTTGAGTTATCAAATAAAGTTATTAAATTCCATATTCCACAAGAAGGAGATTACCGCGGATAGATTTGCTTTGTGGTGCACTGGACTGTATGATTACCGAAGTTTGGAAGCTACAGTGGTCCAGACATTTCATGGGCACCATTCACTTCAGTGGACAAAGCTACACGCTATTTGTTCATAGCCTACGTGGAAATATTCTGTTCGAAGATTCTCACCATTCTGGCTATTGCTGTTGTAACGCCTGAACAGCCATCTAATCAAACACTTGAACAATCTCAATCTGTTTTCATGAATTTGTATTATATTAAAACTACCTAACAACGAAGAATCGAAGATAATGAAATGAATAATTATTAATGCCTTAATGCCTAATGTTTTAATGCCTTTTAAGTGGTTAATTAATGTTTGTTTGGTAAAAATTCCGTACGAAATGCAGTTTAGGTAAAAGACTATTGAAAATTATTTAAAAAAATACTAATTTTCCAATCATATTATGTGTGTATATATATATTAGTAGAACTTAACTGGTAAAAATACATATGATAAGGTTCCATAGGTATGATCGAAATATCGTTTCTAAAAGGGTGTAGGATACAAGTAACGATTATGATCAGTTTAAGTGTAGGTTAAGCGACTTCCGTCATCATTAAATCAGTCGTGAACGAAACGGGGTCAGCTCCAGGGTACAAAAGGTGTATCGAGGTTCGACAAGGGATCCAATCTACGTCCAGTTGCATTTTACTTACAACTCTATTCGCCCTACTTAATCGTTACTTTTTATCCTTAATGTTAACACATTTGTGTTATAACTTTGTGTCAAAAGCAATCTTTTCCTTCAACTTACATGTATTACATACTTCATAAACTTTCTTTACATTTATATATCACATTTGAACGATACCTGTCTAATAGATCATCGAAAACAATCGATAATTGGATCCTAATGTGATATTAACCGCTATAATCTTTTGCTTTCGTAAGGCTTGAAGATATCATTTTCGAATTCAGGGTGGAAAGCATAGGTACAGGTCGTGATTTGCGATTTACTTACAACGAGAAGAAGGAAAATGTAAAATCAGGATTTTCGACAGATGGCCGGAATCTCAGACCTCGGGCCGTGAATACGCGGATAGTAAAGGGAGCGCCAGACCTCACAATTTTACGCCCCCGGCGGACCGCCGATGGAAAAGTTGCGCTCTGAGTGCTCCGGCTTGCTTTTTTGCTCTGAGACATTCGTACCAGCTCGAAATTTTCGAAACATTTCCGTCGACGACGTTTTGTCCATCGCATCTCGTTCCCCGCGCTCTCGCTTCGTTTCTCTTCCTAACAGAACGTCCTGGCGATTCGATCACTGTCGTGCATACGATCGACGCTTACATTTCCATTATGTGACATTAAAACTATTTTTAGAGTTTTGATCCGATACTGTTGACTCAGAGTTGTTAATTCTGATAGTAAAATAGTAGGGCGTTTAAGTAGAAGTGAATTTAGCTTTCAATAGCAAATGCTTTTTACTTTTGAATATCGAATGGAACTGATTGTTCTGCAAAGATTTACAACGTGTATAGACATACAAGATGACAACACGAAATTAATCCAGCGATACGGTTTAGAAAATTAGAGATTCATCTTGGGATTGCTGCAGCAATCTCCTCTCGTTTCTTAAAATTTAATATTAAAAAGACACTGGATGTGCAAAGAAATTGAAACGTGTCTCCGATTGCAACGACGTTATCAAATTCCCGTCGTCTGCAGGATTGCCCACAGATCTTCGTTGAATTAATCGAGGGAAAAAGGATCGTCAATTACCGGGAAAATTTTACAGATCCCAGCCCGGGCGAATACAAAAGACCGGCGAATACAAAAATACTCGGCTCCGCTCTCTTCGCCGTATTTATCTGAAATTATTAAAAGAAAAGCATTTTCTTTACGCTGCCACAGTTTAAAACTTGTTCTTTTCAAGCTCCTTACGCTCCACCCTGCTCGATGCTCGCGGACAAAATAAAAGAACTCGTCGAGGAGGAGATGCTGGTTATCCAAGCTTTCAAAGAAGAACTTTTCGCGATTCAAACGACTGCTGGAACGATGTTTTTATACTTTAATTGCTAGAATCGGATCTACAGCGTGCGATTTACAGCGGAGAATAAAATTTATAAATTGTGCCACGTCGCGAGCGTTATGAGCTCGAAAAAACGGAATCAGAGGTTTCGAATAATTTGGTAATTGGTGTAAAGTAAATATAATAATAAATAATAAATAATGATAATAATAAATAATAATAAATAATAAATTATTATTAAAATATTTCAACGTCCATGATGAAAGAGGGAAAATAAAATGATTTGTTACGAGCGGTTTTAATGGTTGTTACTATAATCCATTATATGGGAGTCCCAGTATTTAGGTTCTGTCTCATGTGCGCTAGTAAATCGTAACGCGTGATTGCGCGAAACTGGTTCACCGAAATCGATAATGTATCCAACGATACCTGATATTCCGCATCAAATTTATGCGCACCTTACGTTACATTTTGCATGAAATACGCTAAACGAATATTATCGAAGAAGTCGGGATTATAAATAAGGAAATATCGCGAATTATTATTTTAATAAACGACGCGAATGTTACTCGCTCAATTTGCATACTCGACACAATTTGTTTCCGGAGGTGAGTATGTTGCGTAAAATTTGCAGCTGTAAAAGGTTTCAAGCAATTTTGGCAGTGATCTGATTTATATACTATCAAAGACAATTCAACATTCGAATCATTTTCTCATGAATATCATAAAAATTCTTTCTTTGATACAATTTATTGTAGAATAATGATAAGATTTCATCCTCTTCTTCTTTCCATCTATTTTTCACTTTCTGTCAAAATTGTCGTACTCAGTTCAAAGATGTTCTGCTCTTTATGATATGATTAAAATTAGAAGGGTTTCGGAATAGAAGGAGGGTGGTTCGAATCACAGCCAAAATTGGCGTGTACCCAAGCAGTAGTGCATGTAGTGAATCGAACCGTTCATTTCAATTGCAATAGAGTATGACCGCTACATTGATATTATCCTGCGTATCGCCTTGGGCTGTGTAGAAAACTAAATTCATGGTTTTGGGCGGGTCGAGTAAGAAGCGAGAAGTACCACAAATGCCATCGGCTATATGAGCTTCAACATCAGGAGAATCATTAAACTAATAATAGAATTCCAATTTGAAATATTAATTCTTGATCAAAGGATCTCTAAGATCCCTTTAATTATTTCTAAAGAAAAGTCTCTGTTTCTGATCTTCCAAACTAATTTCTAATTATGAAGTGTCATAAAATACTTTGTTCAATAATGTACAAAACAAATAAAATGCTTCAGGAGAGGGAGTTTTTTTGAACTTGTACTTTAAAACAACTATGAAGATGTGGCTTGATTTTACTATATAACGATAATTACAAAGTTTTACAATTAATTCACACATCGGGGATCACAAACTTCAAAGATGTTAAATTTAGTTATATGATGAGCTAGTTGGTAACCAGCTAATCTTGATTTCATGAGCGAAATACCTAGGCCTAGTTGGTGATTCTTTTTCAGTATAACAATGAGTAAGCACTGCCAGAATCGCTTGTCCTTAACTGTGTATCACGCCAGTAGCCCCACTCTAACTATACAAGATGCACGTAGAATGAACGAGAGGCATAAACAATGCAAGTATCTAGCGGCGAAGGGATTTGAGCACTTGGCACGTAGGGCTCCCTGCAAGCCAACGTCCAATTACCAACTGGGCGCGTATCTTCATGGGGGGTCCTACACGCAATTGTTGTATTTCGCTATTGTTCCGCAGCGTGATTGAGCCCATTGTTTTTCCTTCTTGTAATTATCAGAAATAGAGACTCGAAAGGATTCTAGCGTGGAGGTTCGAGTGGCACGAACCACAAATCGAAAATGTTAGGGGAAGACGTATATCGAGACACAGAATCGGATCATGAACGATGAGAATACAAATTTTGTAAACCATTATTATTATTATTCTTTTATGGATATTATTAAATTTAACCTTCTAAGAATTATTAATTAATAAAAGATCTGTTTCGAGCGCTCTTGCATGTATTTTATTTCATTTAAATGTACTACATAGTATTATATAGCATTAAATGTATTACATATTCACTATTTCTAATAGAAAATATTATTTAATAATAGTTTATTACTATAGCATTATTATTAATTTAGTTAGGTATTATATTAATACGTACATATTTATGAACCAATATGATTATATTATAGAGTTTCATCAAGTATGCATTGACACATACCGGTGACACGAGCGTCGAACTTTTTAGCTACGCAGCTATTAAAATATCACCGGATGCATCCCGCGGTACTTGTCCGCGAGGAAATACGGTCGCCGTCAATTTCCAATCGCGATTTCGATCGATCGATGGTAGGATTTTCGGGCGATGTACGATGTTGAAATTTCTGAAAATACTCTGAACATCAAACAAAACGCGAGCTTTCCTGTCCGCGGCAGTCTGTCGGCTGTTGCTTCAAAGCCCTGACGTTTTCAATATTTAAAACTGGAGTCGAACTGCATGGTCGCATCCGGCCAATCATGTGTGCGTCTGCGTTCGTCAGATTGCTACGAACTCCTGGACTCATCTGTCAAATTGCAAACAGCAAAAAACTAGAGATGATTAAGAAATCACCGATGTATTGACGATGATATGTATGGTTTTTCGACGCGATATATATAAACAATATAACGATATGAAACTGAAAGTATGGAAAATTCATTTGACCGGCTATCATTTTGAGTTGAATCGCTTTGAGATGTTTTCAGGGTGGTTAAATTTTTGGGCTGGATAGCTGTCTAGATAATAGTGTTTGTGAATGAATCGAGAAATAGGATATTCCTTTGTTTTATTACAATTTACGTTCTAGACTTATAATATTATTTTGATCTGACATTATCTTTGCATGAAGTATAGATTTCTGCGTGGTGTCTTATATTTGAAAAGGAAACACGTTTTTGCGTTATTCGCAACCTGCGACACTGTTAACTGATTTTTCACGTTTTTCTAAAGAAATGCTCTATGTGGAGCACCTCCTGGATATACGAGAAAAATGTAGTAAATAATTACAGGCTTTCGCACGCGAGATCTTGTCGAGTTTGTAATTAGAATTTTTTGACGCAACAAACTACGTTACAGAAAGAAATAGGTCGGTGGCGATCTTTCTCAACGCGTTCATGCGTAATCGAAATTTTTGCGGTGTGACACTCACGTATCACGTTTCCCTTTCGCTCGAGGCGCAATGGTGTATTATACGTCCGCGTAGAATAAAGATCCTTTGACAAAATTCTCCCCGGGGACTCGCTTTAGGGACGGCTATATGGCCACCAGGAAATGACTGAACTGCGTTAGGATATTAGGTTATGTTAAAGGCGTTTCCCCATAAGAAAGTCGCATGGTTTTCGACAGTCCTGGCTTCTGTATCGTTTCATGTGCTATAACGAGTACCGTCGATAGTGCACGCGTTGCAATAGTCGAGTATTATATATTTAACATTTTATTTAAAAACCGAAACCCGCGTCAATCAACGTGCATGATATTACGCTTGATCGATTAAAATTGTTTCAGAACATCGTGGAAAAACAATTTTCACGATTTATACCTTATAAAGTTCGATTGTGCTGGAAAAAAGTTCATCTCGATTTTCATCGATTAAAATGTATGAAACGTAAACGAAAACAAACTGGATACAGCGGGTACACCGACAAGTTCGAAAATAATTAATTAACCCATACTCTGCGATTCCTGTTAATTAGCAACGGGCTAAAAAGCGGTGCATGGAAGAGGCCATGGTTAATTTCTCGTTGAACGTCCGACTTGACTCCGGTCCCCCGCATATCCAATATCAACTATGAACCGCTTATTCGTCTCCCTCTTTTCATTTCTTTTTTCGCTGCCTGCTCTCCTTTTTTCTTTTTCTCCTGTTTTTCGTTGCGCGCAGACCAGCAATTTATACACGAGCAACGGGGGAAAAGCGAGAAATATATAATAATAAAGCTCCGGGAATAACCGGAACGTCAGTTCCACGGAGACCGGTCGTTGGCTGTAACCGATGAAGACATAAACCCATGTCCACGCGTAATTTAGAGTTCTTAACTCCCAGTAGGTGGTTGGCCACCACCCGGGGCTCGAGACACCTTATCGTGCCCACGGCTACGAACGTTCCTCTCATCTCTCTCGTTGTCTCCTTTTCTCTGTCCCTATCCCTATCACGTGCACACACAGGGATTGTGTCCTTTTTCTCTTTCTTGTGCTTCCTTTTTCCTCTTCTCTTCCTTCGCTCCCAGTTTCTGAACGTGGCCCCATTCGGGTTCAACCTGCATGGCGTATACACCAAAGTACCATGTTGTTTTACAAGCTGCCGTGCGTAGCGATCGTAGCACGCGCAGGATTAGTACGCAGCGTGTTTGGCAGTCTGTCTGACCAGATAGGACAGTACACATCGGTGTTGTAGAACGGTACACACTACGTCGGCTCCTCTGAAAAAGTTCGATGGTAAGCAAAAAAGGAGCGAGGCTTTCGTGATAGGACAACGTTTGCACCGTCGGGTCAGAACCGCCGCAGCGAGAGGCAGCCGGTCATCCGGCCCCGATGCACGTCGACATCCGACCTGACACGTACACACCAAGCCATTACTTTCAATTTATGTTCCTCCTGATCCTTAAATCGGCAAACTTTCGGGGACCGCCCGCGGGGCGCTCGAGCGCCGCTAAAATATATATATATCTCGGGTACAAGCACACCACCAGAAGAAGAGAGAGAAGACACGAGGCGAGGATGTGCACGAGCCCGAGCACGGATCAGTATACGCACAGGTAACGCGACTTCTCGTACGGCAAGAGGAGAAATATGCTTTTGGGGAAGCTGGAAAAGGAGGGTGAAGATCGACTGGATGAGGGACGAAAACCGAAGAGAAATGAAAAGAGGATTGCGACTGTAAGAGCGAAGCAAGAGGATTTAACTCGTGCGTACACGTCCACGTGCGCGTGATCGCGCTGGGTGAGCCCCGTCATAATTTTTCTTTCGACTCGTAATTTTTGCTTTCGTGCGAGCTGGTCGGCTGTAATGACGTCACGTTGTCTACGTCAACCGATAAACAGGGTATCCCTGTATAAGTCAGGAATTGGAATCTTACACGCATGCTACGTGATTAGCTGTAACCTTCGCTTCCATCATCCACATAATTTCAAGTATCTTGCAAAATATAGAGAGCTATTTTGTTGGAAATCATTCGGATAAAGTTTTTTTTCTTTCTTTTCGAGAGTAGACATAGCTTTTTTATATTCTGAATAGATAAAGAAGTAGAATACGAGTATAATAGTTATGAATTAAAAAGTCGAGTAACAAAACAACAATGCTTTTCAGATAGTGCCATGATTCATTTAGGAAAATAAAAGAATTGCTTTTAATATTCGCATAAGTTTTCATATTTCTAGATATGCACGATCTGTAGTTCAAAAGTAAAAGTGAAAGTTCAACAGCCCAAAGTTTTCTTTCTAAATTCGCCAAAGAATAGGAATGTAGTAACAAACCATGAAATAATTCCTCTTATAATATTTGGACAATGGTATGATGTTTTTAAGACTACGATTTAAGAGCGAGACCCGGTTTGTTGGCGGTGATCGAAAATATTCAGCCTGAGGCGGCGATTACTCATGAATTTTCATTTATTCACTCGACATTCACGGAAATTCAATACGTTAACTACAGAATCTATATTTTCCACGGGTCCGCTATAAAATAAAGTGGCCCGAGCAATTAGCACGTTAAATAACTTTCGAAGCTGTTGGTTTTATTTATTTTTTTCACTTTTTTATTTTTCTCTTTTTTTTATTTATCAGTTTTGCGATCCCGCGTTGCTCCGAAAATTGTTCGTTAGACATATTGCCGTCTATTAATATTATCAATGATTCATACCAAATCACGGGTGCACAGGAATCAACCATTAAAAATTGTTCAGTACTAAATTCACCAACCGTTTATTGCCGAATTGCAGAAAGAAAATATACGCACGAATGTGTATAAATAATGTAACGTTAACAAAATAAACCTCGATACGATTCCTCGTGTATATTATTTTCTATTTTCCGTCACTTTGCTTTAAGCATTGAAAATATTGAATCGTTATTGAAGAGTAATTCCGACTATACAATTGTATCGATGATGTTTGATCGTTGAATAAAACGCGCATTTGAGCAAATTTAATTACAACGCATTTGTCATACATTTATTTACTTTAACAATGAAATAATATTGTACTTTATTTCTACGTTCGTTCTCATTTCATGGGAAAAAATGCAAATAGCATCAATCGTGCAATTCGTTTAGTTTTCTACAGATATTTTCCGTCGAATAGTTGATTTATTTAAAAATAATCACCTTTAATTTCGGCGTACTTATTTTTAGTTTTATACAAACCATCTTTTATAAAAATTCTACTTTCCACACGGTTGATAAATAAATAAATCAACGCGTTTAAAGTTCAATTATCGTTTGCAAAAAATGATCGCTTCGCACCATGTTGCGGCTTTACTTTCGACGGTTAACACGGTGCCGCGAGGTTGAGCAGAGAAGACGACGCGCGAGCTACGCGTTAAGCGAGCACTAAAAGTTTAATTGGGCCGTCGGACGCGTCGCCGCCAAGTGGTGTAAAGGGCAGAAAACTGGGAGGAGTTGGTGCATCCCTTTCTTCGCGGACGACCCAACGGAAAAGGGGGCAAGTTCTGGAGAAAGCCGGGTTCGTATCCGTTGGTCGGACGCGTGGCTCTGCCCCGTGTGAAAAGGAAGAAGAAGCCAGCCACGGAACAGAAGGGTGGAGGAGGGAACAGGGGTGGGATAGAGGGAAAAGATAGAGAATTGTCTCCGACAATGCGATCCCTTCCAACCTGGTGGATCGAAGTGAGTTTTGAAAATGTATGCGCACACGGCCAGATTCACAAGGAGGGCTGTAAACCCCGCCTTAGGCCAAGCTCGGGAGGGTCCCTTATATTCCGCACTAAATTTCACCCTATACCCGACAGACGACGCTACTCCCTTGCTCCTCGCTGCCCCTGACCCATTCCACTTTCCCTCCGTTTCTTCCCTCACCGCCACGAACATGTGTGTACGAGTTTCGTGCCAAAGCAGTGACCCACGAACCAACATATTGGCGTTGTTTGAAGAACGAGAATTGCTCGACGCTCGGTTGGGGTTCCTGCGACAGAGCGGAACGATCGATCGGATAGCCGCGATCGTGTCTGTTCGCTGTAAATACCGCAGGCCTCCTTTTGATCGTCACGTAGCCGCGTAATGACGAATGCATTCTTCTCTCTTTCCATCCCTCTTCTTTCCCTTGTCTCATCGAGGAATCCCTTCGCCGATAGAATCGCGCTGAATCGTGCACGACGAGACAGGGGACGATTTCCTTTCTTAAGTTGTCACTGGCTCTCCGAATAACGCCGCCGTTTCCCGCTCGATTGCGACTCGGAGGGTGGCTGGTGTATGAAAATACATGTTTCGATCATTTCAAGATACTCCCAGATTTTAAGAGGAGCATTCCGTGTATCACGGAATTTGTAACATATACGAAAATCGGTACACAGAGGTTGATGTTGTCGATTTTTATAGCGCAGATAGTAAAACGAGTATAATTACTGGAAAGAAAATGTAGCAACGTAGGATAACCATAAGAAAAGAATTGACCCATTCTTTAGGCCCGTAGAATTCTTTAGAGGTGAAAGGGCAACGAAAGAACCAAGGAAGATCGTTTATCGCGTGAAATCCCTCTAACCTCGTAGCTTCTCTACGAAGGATCTTTTCCCAGTGTCCGATCGGCGAATTTCTGGCAGGTCCCCGGTTCTAACCTCGAATTTATTCGGCTCCCTCCGTCGGGATTCCATGATAATTGAGGTCTAGCCAACGCGTATAAGGAGGAATATTTGTTCTCTCCACTTAAAATCAAGCCTCCACGCATTCCCATATTACGCGGTTTCGTGCCGCTGCCGGGCCAGCTCCGGAATGCCGTAGCGTGCGCGCCGCCCACGCTGCATCTCCAGTCTCGCGCGCTCGTCCGCACGCACACGCCAAACGGAGCGTCTACGAAGTTTGTAATGCGCGGCGAACGGCGCACACCGTGTGTCGGAGAAAACACGACCTCGTGTGCGAGAGCAAACGCGCGCGGCATCACGACGGGACGGACGCGCGTTAAGCGAGGACGAGCGGTGAGTTCACGCATACACGCGCTCTTCGCTTCGCGCACAGATTAAACTCACGCACAGGCCGGCCCCGGGGGCGGCGTGCCAGCCAACTAATGAGAGAGGCGAGCGACCGAGCGCGATGATAAAGTCTCCGGTTCTCTCCAGAGTTCTCCGTACCAGGACTCTGACCCGAATCTTTTCTTCTCTGCCGCTCTTTCTTCGACTTTTCTCCTTCTTCTTGTTTCTCTTCTTCTTTGTGCAGGACGCTCGCGTTTCCGAGGAATCCGTCGCATGTACATACTCGGTACATATACATATGTGGTAACGATATACATATGTATACGATCGGTGGGCGGGTTACCGTACAAACGAAACGAGATTGCAACTGAAGAGCCCGTTATCGATAAATTTTACCTCTTGATCATATGATATATACCTTTATGTTTAATTGTAACGGAAGCGTAATGAACGCACGACGTCGGCAATAACGCGGATATTAAACGTTCCTCAAGGCAGCCTCCGAGATTGCTGTTTTTCTCCTCTTGGTCGTTTCACCAGAAGAACGAAAGATCGCGCTGCGGAAAAATCGCTTCCTTCTACAGGCAATTATGCTAATGCGTCACTTAGTCGCGCAACCCTGCACGAGCCGTACAGGCTTCGAAGGAACACAAAACGTACTCTCAAACATACTCCGTAGCGTGGCTCGGTGGTCGCAACGACGCTCGTATGTTCTTCATGGTGGTTTCTTTTGTCTGGTTTGCACACCCGTTGCCGCTTTCTTCGACCTCGAACCAATCCGAACAAGCTTTTAGCCTGCATCCCGCGTATGTCTCGTAGAAATTCCATCGCAAGGGGAGAGGATGTCTGGCTTGTGTTCGCGCCGTAGGTGCACTGTTGAATGTTCAATAAGGACCGAACCAATGTTTTATCGCGAATTAAGAGCTGTAGCCTGTGCACCGGCGTAACGTGCTTCACGACGTGCTTACCTACCGACAATGTTCAGCATGGAATTCGTGCAGGAGTATGCCGCACCGGTCACTGGGCTCGTTTTCAAACGCTACTCGAGCACGCCACGCCATAGGCTGAACGCTTCTCCATAAGCACAGGGCCTACTATGCTACCAGATCCTGCGTCGGAGCTTCGCTCCAACAAGAATTGACACGCGCTTATTAGAATCCACCGGATAATGGCACAAATCGCGCACCACCGTTGGACTTTATTCCTCGCGTAAGATGCAAAGACTACGGTCGAAGTATCGAGTCGTGTGCCGTTTTCAAATGCTACTGGATCACGCCACGCTGCGGGCGATTCGGCGTAGCCACGAGAACCGACAGAACGTCGCTCATAGTGGAACGAGTGGCTTGGCATACTGTTATTAGAATCACCCTACTTATAGGAACACAAGTACCTATTCTTATATGCATACGTCTTTCCGTGTTTTACCTCGCACGGATGAGCGCTAATTTCGGGACGCTTCGGTCTATCGAGGATCGAGATGCTGCGAGACTTGTGGTTTCGACAGTGGAACATATTGTTATTCAAAACGTCGCGGTCGAGAAATTTTCCTGGAGGGTGGAAGATATCAACTTTCCTTGGTCGAGTATTCGACGAAAAATTACGAGGACTTGAGTTGCACTCGAAGGATGTTGCTGGAACAGTTAATTGTACCTATATTGTAATTTTATGGATACTCAGTGTGTATCTTTTTACTGGAAGAGTGGTTGTTATCTAATTGGCTAGAACGATATCGATATATGTAAAGTGCAATACGTAATACAGTAATCGATTATCCTTTTATTTCTTTATTAGGTGAAGAAATATCGTTGAACAGTAATAGTTAAAGATTTGCAATAACGTGAAACGCTTAATAGTTTGTTAAGTTACATTTAAATGTGAATCTAAAATTCTGGACGTCCTTGATCACTTGAATATTAACAATACCTGAATTGATATTTTCACTTTCTAGAAATAAATTGTTTCTCTCAATTCTAGAGAAAAAAATACGATCTCCATCACGATGGAAAGAAATCCGCGATAATATCGTGCTCGATATTCCATTCGCGCTGAAACGCGAACCCTCTTACAAAAATATCGTGGGGCTTCAAAGGGCGGTAAACCCCGTTCGGATTCAAAGTAGTAAGAAATCACATTTCAACCGAACCCACGGAGTCCAGACGTTAGGTAAACCAACAATTTGCATGCCATTACCGTGAGGCGTTTGTACTTTGTAGCGGGGCGTTTTGCCGTGGCAACCGAGACTTGTTTATTGTAATTACGAAAGTTCGACTTCCAGTCTCTTATCTCAAAGTCTACCGTCGAAACTGAACGTGCAAGGACCGGAAAAAAGTATCGGATATTTAATGGAATAAATTACTATTGCTTAATCGTATTTATTATGGTTTCGTCATATTTGTACTTGTCGGAAATCACGATCAAAAGACAATTTCTTGTAATATAAAATCATCGAAAGAAATGATAATTGCAAAAATTTTTCATAAATTTACTATGTAATTTGTGTCCGTCGTATCGCATAAGTTACCGTTACCTTTGAATCAATCCCGTTCAACCGTGAACGCTTCACGTTTAAATATTTTATAATACATTCTTTAACAGGATGCTTATTGACACAGTGTAGTAAACATTTAAACATTAGTTTATATGATTGTCTTTAAATAATCTCAATTTAAAAAGAAATTCAGTATTAAAAAAGAAGAAAAAGAGTTTACAAAAAGACCGGAACAATGTGATGCAGCCTGGAATCATTTCGTGGGTGTAATCTTCGAAGTAGCGTGGGGTAACGAGCCGTATTCGAGGAAGAAAAACGTTTGAAAAGACGAAATTTGCCACGCGCTTAAGTCAACAAGCTCTTCACCGCCCGCGGAGGAAAAAAGGATAGGAGGTTATTCAGTGGGCTTTCAAGATGCACGAATGTTTTCAGAAAAATCAGCTCCAGATACGCACATTTTTATGGTCCTGACGGCGGTAGCGCCTGACAGCCTCGAGCTGTTCGTGAAACGTGAAAGGATATACATGGAGGACGCGTCGCGTTTGCGGTCCTCATGATCAATAGGGATCAGTATCGATTTCGAAGGATCTGTTTATGGCAGTAGACGGATCATCCGGGATCTATTGATTCTGTCGTTCCACCAATCGGGATCTTTCGTTCGCGTATAAAGATGTTTACGCGAAAAAGACTGTTGTAAAAGAGAAACTCAGATGGAAAATGGAATCATGTCAGGTTGAGTTTGTTACACTAACGCATGTAATGCTATGTGTGAAATTCGTTATTTTTTAACTCATTGCAAATGTTATTGTACAATAAATCGAACGATCAATGAAAGATTTATGTTTAAATGTGCTGTGAAATATTTTTGCTTAAAAATATGAAAAGTATAAATTTAATCAAATAAATTTGTCGCTATCCGTTATAGAAGACTATATGTAAAAGGAAAAATTATGATTTATGAAACTGTTCGAATCACATTTCCATTAAACAAATGAATTTACGGAGAAATTGTTTTATCAAGTATTTCGCTTAAACATCGTGAGAATGCTAATATCAATATTTATTTGTTAGAGAGGAAAAGATGGATATTACAGAGTAATCAAGTTTATACGCGTTTCGAGTATGTCTATTAGAATTTGCCAGAGTTATAGACACATCATTCAACTTGCTGCGACGCGGAAACCACTTAGACACGGCCAAAGTTAGGTCATCGCTTCGGATTATTAGGTAATTAGGGTAAGATGGTCTCCGTGACCATCTCGATGATGGAGAGGGGCCACAGTATATGCCAGACTACCTACCGATAGATAAACACATGGGCAGATTACACAGCGCTCTCGGCTCTTGCATGGATATATGCAATTTAACTAGTAATTTCTAACTTACACCAGCTTAACTTTGGGAGTAATGATGTAGTAGTTAAATTGCATCACACGAGCGAGTTATGGCGTTATAATGTGATATGTTCTGGAACAAAGTGGATTATAGTAGATTTCTTAGAGAGTGACTTCTCGGTTAGTTGCTGAAGTTTGGTTACAGGAAAGATTCTGTCTTTGACCGTACGTACGTTGTTCAACGAGGTAAGCTAATTTCTTAATGGCTTTCGTCGTGAATAGCGTTAGGCGGGGAAAATTAAATACAAAAGAATCTTCATCAAGTATGATCACTATAGGTCGTAGTATATGTTTTTTTTTCGAATCCATAGTCTTACTGCGATACACACGCATTTACGTCATCTTACCACTATTACCAACATTCTCTGGAATATTTGCAACTTTGAAATCTGGGAAGTAATTAACATTTCCATAATTCAAAATCAAATTTGTCTTCCTCGCATTATGATTAGGTTCATATTACAAGGTGTATCAAGTGTTTCTTCCCTCCTCTTTGGAGTAATCTCTTCCCATTCTCGTTTACAACTATCATTAGCAACATTCCACGCGCCCTTTCGCTTTCCGCCTTTCATTCATTACTACGTTTTTACACGCAAACGTGTTTTCTTGCTGTAGTAGCCAATTTCTCAGAATTCTGTTCGCTCTGCACCCTTAATCGCATCCTCTGCGACTTTAAAAAAGCTTACTCATCGATTCGGGAAACATAAGGAAAAAACATAACTTAAACACCATAATAACCGAACCTCATTTGACATTCTACTCGCACTGGACGTTAATTCATGCTCTCGAGCGAGGAAGAGGCCGGACAACTGGCGGCCACTGATAGGTAGATACAGGGACGACGAGAACTTTAATTCCCTTCCTTTGAACATCCTCCTTGTCGAGGAGTTTGCATATCGTATTGGTTCGGTGTCTGCATAGTGCGCATTGTTCGTAGAGCAACACAACTACGCTCGAGATATCGAACATCTATGGTGCTATGCCAAGCTAGTGACGACTCTACGAAGGTACTCGATTTGACCCGGTCGACCCACTCGATGTTGCTTCGAGTTCGAGTTCAATCGGTTGGTCTCGTTAATTGCGCAACGCCGATCCGTTGTTTGTCGATCTTGCATTTCTCGCTTCTTTCTCTACGGGCTATTCACGAACCATCGTGGATACCCCGAAGGATCGCATCAGGTTGTTCCTGGGCGCTAATATAACACCGGTGCTTCCTCCTCCTCGATCGAGTCACGATTTAACATAGGCGTGGTGCGCCGCTCTCCGGCAAGAAGATGGACGGTTTGACCTCTTGCGCGAGTTTCGAGTTCGATCAGGGTAACTGGAGGCACGTTGTGACGTGTATCGTGGCTTCTTCACGAAGGTAATCACTTTTCTATGGGATTTTAAAATACAAAAACGCTACGAATAACGGTTAATATATCTTCCGTGGTCTGGTTTATTATTGATCGCAATGACTGATTGTTTGCCTTATTCGCAATGTCTTTCCGGATGTTACGCTACTTTCTCCGATCGAAAACATTGCTGGTAACGCTGAAATTCATAACATGTTGAACAGAAATCGATTTAGCATTACCATTGTAAAAATCGCAGAGAATTGATTTCTTACGAGTTTGTAGAGAAAGGAACCACTATCCGAGAGATCCGTCGAACCCAAGATTCATGGTATTCATGACATTGGCTAGAGAAAGAAGAATGCAACGGAAGTGCGCATGGAACGGCATAAAGTCAGAAGTAGATACAGGGTAAAAAGACAAGGGATGAAGAAAATGAGAACAGAAACAGCGACGGCGTGAAGACCTGCCGAAATCTCCAGAGGGAAAAACAGAAGCCTCGTCTTGACGTGTTCTTCTTCACTTCACTCCTCCGCGCTCCGCCGCTTTTACTCCTTCAGTTTGCACCCTTCCCTTGATCTTTCTCTCATTCTAGAACCGGGGGTAAAAGCATGTAGTGGGATGGGCAGTAGAGGTAGCGACAGCAGGGCTGTACGAAGAAAGGGGCTGTAGCGTGGTAGTCCCAGTTCGCTGGGGACAGGATGGTGGGGTGATACGAAGTCGGGCTACGTACAGTAGTAGCGTAGTAGTCGCTCGTCAGGAGGGATGATTGTAGAAGAGGAAGGGGCATCGATCGGTCATGCGCAGACGATGCTAAGCATTCGTCGTCCTTTTCGTATTACGCCGTACAAATGTATTGGCGTCATACAGTCATACAGTTCGTTCTAGGATTAGAGGTGCGGAGGGTGTGATGTGCGGAAACCAGCCCTCTGTCCTCGTCACGCACACGCATACACGTACGCATCGTCTACGCGACAACCAGGAATACGCGTCGATCGCGTATTCGATCTTGTACGTTCATTTTATTTTGGATCTCTTTCACCTCCTCCCTTTTCTCTTTTCACTGCTAATTCGTATGCGAATTAGCAGACATTCTAATTTCAACACCACTCGAATATTACAGCGCATTTTTTTAAGTTTCTGCTTCTAAATATGGTCTTGTTTCGTAGAAGTCTCTGCTGCGATATTTTAATATATAATTTGAATACAGTGACACGAGTTTATTGACCAATGTAAATACAGGAAGAGAAAATTGTGAAATCGAGAGCAGAGAAGAGGATACGCGATCGGTAGGTCGGTTGACGAAGCTCGGCGCGTTAAACGAAGCGCGCTCGTATAGGTTATATCGCGCAATCATGTAGGTTAGGTTAGGCTATCCCCGCCGGCAGCTGCGTACAGTAGGGAGGCCGCGCAGGGTCCGTCATGTGACTGGAGGCGGAGGCACCACACCCCCGTGGGGTGCAACGAGTAGGGGAAGGTTGGTGGTGGACGCGCCGCAGGTGCGGGCGGGCGGGCTGACGAAGCGAAAGGGAGGATGAGGAGGTAGGGAGCGTGGTTTACTAAGGGTGGCTGTCGAGAGGAGTTGGGGGGCGCCGCGGCGCCTCTCTTGCCTCAAGCGCAGTGCGACGTCGCGACGCGCCACGTGCGGTGGCAACACACACCGGGGGAGGTACAACGTACAAAAGTCACTTTCTTCCTTCCTGTCGTGTATCGTCGCGCTCGTCGTCGTTTCCATCCTCGTTCTCGTCCACGCGTCCTTATATCGCGGCACACGGGCCACTGTCTTCTATTAGTATCCACAAAATTTCGTGTCCTCGTACTGCCAAATGGTATCGTAGTGTCTGCCGATTATACGAGCCATCGTCTAAGTAGTCACAGCGAGGGTGTGAGAGCGACAGAGAGAAATAAAGAGAGAGTGAGAAAGGAAGGTAGAGGGAGAACGGAAAGAAGGAGCGAGAAAGAAAGGGAAGGAGAGAGGCACGAGTCGAAGGACGAAACAATATCGCACAAGAAAAGGCGAAAGGTAGGGAGAGGGGAGGCGAGTAAAAGAGAGGGCAAGAAGGGGATCGAGAAGTCGATGAGAAAGAGAGGAAGACGCGGGTTGCATTTCGAATTAGCCCTTGCTAATCTAGCCGAGGATTAGGTTACCGGGCCTTGATCGTGTATGTGAGTAAGCGTGCGCGAGTGCGTATATTCGAAAACAATAGGCCAACCGAAAAGAAAGAGAGATCGAATTGATTTTCTCGTTAAAAGTTAACCTGAAAACCGTTTACCGTGTCGTCCTTTCACGAATAGGACAAAAAATCTTTGGAAACGCGACGACGTTTTAGCACCAGCAAACACATTATAGTTACGTTTGGAGTCGCGTCGCGACGCACACGCTTTCCTTGTGTTTCACAGTGGATCCTCGCGGGGCTACTGACACGAGTGAGAGGAGTTGTAATTTTGTAATCTTGTTTACGCGATTCTAAGCGCGAATCAAACTACGTATCGAGTGTTTTTCTTCGAACGACCCCTCGTGACGTGTGGCGTTACTCCGTTTTCGCGCTCAAAAAACGTCTGGAACGAACGACGCTGTGTCGCTGTGATTTCAATCGTATGGGACTAATTTTGGTGTGTTTCGGCGTGGACAATCTGTTAATTTATTCCAAGAAATTTGTGGTGAGTACGTGAGAGTTTTCTATTCTGTTTTACTGCTTTTCGTGATTTCTTTCTCCGGTTACGTGACATTTAAGGTTATCTGCCAACGAGTATAGGTTACGTAAGCTTGTTCCGTTTTCAATGAAAGAAGACCCGATGCTGTTTTTGTGTAATTGATCGATATATTGAGGAGTTCTAAATTAATTTCATGACTCGCTCCAGTTTAAGAACTCTAATCATAAGAACTCTATAATCTAGACTCAATAATAAGGACATTTATTTACATAATTTTTATGTCGTTCGTATCAAGCCCTCGTTAAATTCCTGATTTATCATTCCAAGGTACTTAATATGGAACCGTCATGTTAAAAAGTGAAATTTACATAATTCGTACTTTCAAGTGCTGATTACGCCTAATTATAATCGTAATATCTACACGATAAGTACCATTAAACTATTGGCGACCATGAGCATGTATTAATCGAATCATCACCTTGAATATAGCGATAAGTAAATAATTTAAATAACGAAATTATGTATTTTTTGTCGAATAGCAGAGCAATATCGACTTACGAAATCACCGTGTACCGGGATAACTCGAGTTATCTTTTCGTTTCGTGAAAGTGTTTACAATTAAAAAGTGGTCGTGCCACCTCGGGGAGCCGTATTTAACTTTGCTTAACTAAGTTCTCTATCCGTTGACGGAGCGCCCGGGGGATTTGAAACGACGACAGTATAATTCACATTTTTTCGAACAACTTTCAGTTTTCTTCTTGTCCGTGCCTTCGTATTTATCTTAATCGCTCGTTTCTGAATTCGGCTTCTATTCACGCTGTTTATATGTTTTCTCTTACACTCCACCAAACTCTCTATTATCTTCGTACGCCTGTATTGTTCTTTGATTTTTTCGAATACTTGTTTTGGTAGATTTGTTGGAAAATTCGAGAATGCATCATCATGCTTTATTATAAACGCCGATTATAACGTTCGAGCTTTTAGCATTGTTGCCGTACAGAAATAAATGCATACATATCATTATTAACACATTCGGAGTTGTTACATATAATCGTCCTCGTTCATTTCAGCGAAATTCATTTCATTTCAAAACATGTTAAGTTTGTAGTGAAGAACCACTTCCGCATAAACATTGCATTGTTCGGTTAAAATTAGCGATATTTCCATTAGTTTGAATTGTTTGCTATAAAAATTTATTTTCGTTGAAGTAAATATTACCTAAATGTAATCTATTAGGTTTATCTGAAATTTAATGCTTTCAATCGTAGGATGCTCACATATATGAATTGTTTGTCTTTGTTCATTTGTTTCTGTATAAATGAAATTTCTTTTATTGTCTCTTGAAATTTATAATGAACAAATGAAAACAAGAACGAAAACCGTAGTAATACAATATGGCACAATAGAAGAAATATGAAATGAATGGATAATGATGTAAACGGCCACGTAAGCAATTATAGTATTTTAAGCTTTAAAGATAGAATCAGTGTAATCAATTATTCTGAAATATGTATAGGTATGTTTCCTTCTTTTTAGTACCTATTCTACATCGTAGTTCTCACAATGTTATTATACTATGCAAATTCATAAAAATTTCTTTTCTACCTTTTTTCTATTAATCGATCCTGTGTTTCCAACTGTATATAATAAAATTCTTATCAAATATGTTTGCAGGACATTTTTCACGTTGTGGAGGCCACCGACGGAAGATGCCGCCTACGAATCAGCTCGGGACGTGAGTGAGAACTTTCATATTGACGAAGTGCCAACTGGCAACGGGTTCTCAGGATCTACAATATTTTCTCAATCACGGAGGACACTAACAACAATATGTCTTATCTCGCTCTGGACTCCAATGCCTGGCAGGTAAGTGTCAATTTCAATTTTCACTTGCGTTTTCATCGAAACGCAAGCTACAACAGAAGTAACGGAATAGTAAAAAATCTATTGTTACATTCTTATAAAGCAAATTGGTAATTCTTGTACACATAAAGTACCATACACTAATTGCTAAAGTATATTGCCATTCGTATCTTTTTAGATTCTATTTTGCAGATAGTAGAATACTTTCTATCAAAGATTGTTATAATACCCATTCATGGAAAAGTGTGACTACTGGTAATTGTTCCCACGATCGTTTTGTTATTACTGGCACAGTCTGTACAATGTTCCTCCTACAATGGAGAATAGTCGAACGATTCGAATGGCTTAATTAATTCGGCTTTTTCGGCACGCGTTAACTGTGCAAAAGTTAAGAGAAATGCTTGACGAATTGTGGCGTATAAAAGTCGGTTGGGATTATATGTAAATGCAATTACATCGTGTAAATACGTAGTTGTATGACGAACAGAGGTAACGCGCGAAGCTGTGTCGCTTAATTCGTGGAAAGTGCAATAATTTAGATGGTAAATATTTGTTGACGAATAGATTGCTTTTATGGGTGCCGAGTTGTGCACGCGATGAATTTGCGTTGTTAGAAATCACTGGCGTGTTGAAAATGCTAGTATAAAATGTCTAGTACGCGGACGCGTTTCGCAAGTAATATTCAGTTTCTGTTCGCTGCAATTGAGATCGAATGTTAAATAGCTCAGATAAGGGCGCTAAATGGGTCTTGTATAATATGTATACTATTGTTGCGCGATAAAATTTGATGAAACCTGTAATATACATAATTTTCTCAAACAATGTGATTATGTTATAACGGATGGTCAGTTATTCAATGAACTGAAATAGGAGTAGCTTTTAGTCCGGAATTATCTGTCAATATTACTCTATATATATATCCGTCTTTTTAATTACTCGAGCTTCATTTGAAGTTTTGCTATTAATATTTGTACACCGTATAAATGTATATATCGCGTGATAAATATGCTGAACAACACAACAGATATACCACAAATAAAACAGGACCTATATTAGACACACAAGCCAAACGTATGTAAAAGTATCAAAAAACATCAATTTGCTACAATTTAAATTTTCATTTACGAGCTTCCTGCGATCCACAGGCTTTTTGATAAAAAGTTTCGTGTTTCACGAGAAGGGACAAACCAACTCCTCGTTTAGACTACTTAGTAGTTTGTATCGTGTTAATTTTCTATTCGTAATATTAAATAAAGTCCCGTAAAATTCGTTTAATTAAATCTAGCACTTGATTTCTCCGAAATGCAGACGGAATTCACTTTCTGTAAAAGAACGCCACTTGAATAGATATCCGACTCTGAACAGGATTTTTAAGATCGTCGGTCGCGTGCCCCGATTTCGAGCTATTACCATAAAAGAGAACTCGTGGATCGTGTTGAACGCTCAGTCGGACGAAACGAGCCGGTGCAGCCTGTTACCTCGGGCATTCCTAATAAACGTCGCAGATCACCGGGGACAGATCAATCTTCTTCCGTGATCGCGCGACGATCACCGAGGTTCCTCCCCATTCATAAAGCAGCCAACCAGGCGACAGATACGGATCGAGCCGCGGCAACTCGGCTCCCTTTTCGCCGGTTAATTCTCCGCTGTAGTTGCAGTCATTATCGAGGCAAATTAGCGACGCTCGATTCGCGTCCCGACATTCTGTATGCGATGTGGGGAACGAGTTTGCGCGATTACGCCTGCTGAAAAACGACGCCGTGTGCAGAGATGAGCGTAAATTAGGCAATATTCAACCAGCGATTGTCGAGCTCAGGTTCATCTTGGATCTGTTGTTTCATGGGATTAGGAGTAGCGTTGTTTTAATTTTGTCACATTGTTAAATTGGATATTTGCTTTAGAGAGTAAGTCGGATCGAAGCAGCTTCTTAGCTGTTATGCGTGACAATGACAGATTTGTACTATGAAATTTAATTATTTTAATTACAAAGTCCACTGTTGACATTTTCTTATATGAGGATTAATGGATATTAAGATACATTTTATAATTTAAGGTAAATGTTCTTTGGTGTAATTTTGAAGGTAAATTAGTCAATTATAATGGTGAACACTTAAAAACAATTAACCCTGTGAAGAAAGTTGCCAACATGAGCAGTTTCGGAGTAAATCAGCTGCTATCGAATCAGAGGTGGTCATGAAAAATTAATCGTGCACATCAGACTTTCGTTTAGAAGAAATTTCTCTCGACGGTAAAAAGTTAATAGGATTGCAGGGAAACCTAAAAAAGGTCATTCGTGTGGTGAAAAACATCGGTAATCGTCGAAACATATTCGACACAGTATGGCGGGTATCAAGATTCCCCTTCGGTAGTCACGGAAATCATATAGCGACGGCAGGAAATGTAAGGCCTCAACCATAGCGGATAACGGAAACACGTTTAGGCAGACTCAATCCATATCGAATTATATTGTTAGAGAACTTCACTAGCTTTACCTAGCTTGCCTAAAAGACGGTAGTTTTGGCATCGTAGCCGTCTCTTCCGGTCCGGAGAATACACAGTTAGAATTCGTTTTTCAACGTTTAGCCAGGTTCCATTTTCGTAAACATAACGCTCGAATTATCATTTTAATATTAAAGATTCTGTAGTTTGTGATTCTTATTATATCTGCATGTCAGATGTTTGAAATTTCTACTCTACATTTCAATCGATTTCGTGATCTTACCACAAAAAGAGAATTATATCGCGTAATACGTTTAACGAGATATTGCGTTTAACGAATAATTCTGTATTAATAAATTCCAAACAGCATATTGTACACAATATATGTAATTAGTAATTGATAACTCTTTTCTCTTAAATATGAATTTTTGAAACAAATGTCATTGCATTTTGTATTTACTTGCAAGTAGAGCCCAATCTTCAAAATGAGTAAAACAGCGCGTGTCAAAAACAAGATAAAAATATAGGAAAAAGAAGGAAGAACCTAAAGAGAGGGCAGCATAGTATTTACACATTTTCCAATAAAGTATGATGCGTACGCGTGGCAAAGGCAAGCGTCGGCTTGTGTCTTTGCTTGAAATAACAGGGGGTGCATCGAACGTGGAATTAATACTTCGGTCCCACGTGTTGGATTTGTTACTCTTTCTCTCTTACTTTCACCTTTATCGCGTTTTATCTTTGTCCCCGTTTGTTTGTCCATCCGTCCTCTGCGATTTCCACCAATCTTCCCCGATCGAACCGGCGTAAAGGATAGGGAAACCACCAAAGCAAGCAGTATGTCCACTGAACAACATACGAGCAATATTTCATATAGGTGGCCGGGCGCGTGTGCACGCACGTGCATTCGTACACGCACGTGCTTTCTCTTGGAATCAGATGAGTTAAGAGGCTGAAGCGCGGTTTCGTGTCCCCCGCATATTTGTCTTCGCTATCCACTCGACTTTCGCGCTCGTGTCCGCGCGTTAAACCGACGACTTGTGTCGTAGGGAACCGAGTGCGTTCTTCGGCTTCGATTAAGTGAACAATGTCCGGACGAATTTTACGATTTCCCTCCAATCCTTTTGATGGCGTGACAGGTACGACATAAATTGTCCCTCGTATTGTGAAAATTCATGTAACTAGTATCTTCGTTTTAAAGTCATTCGATGCCTTGTCTCTGTCGCAACGAATATTAAAGCATTTATTGATTGATTTTTAACTTTAAAATATTGCCTAATAATTTTTCTAATTTTTAAATCGTTGGTAAACTATTTTAGTAACGAATAAACTTCGTCTCCGAATTTTTCTGAGATATATTATCGTTTACAAAATGTCAAAAATGAATAGGTTATTAGTTCGCCAACTGACAGTATTTGTAAAATTTTCTGTGAATTGCGTTAGCTTCGACATTATATCGTTATGGAATATAAGATCCAGCACCTGTTAAACAGCATTATCCGAGATGTATAAAGTTTGCCAGATTGTCCGAAAACGATATCAATTAACGCAGTATGATCGATATCTCTTTTGTTTGGATTTGAACTCGCAGAAAAGTAAAGTTGTTTGCTTAACACTATCGCGATGTAAGCAATTGCCTCGTAGATTGGTCGCTCGATTACTCCGATTATTTGTCTCTTCATCTTAGCCTAATGCGTGATTCACTGCTTTGCATGGTGAACGAGACAGGAACAGTTGGTGGCTACATCAAAAACTCGGCGCACTTCAAAGTTGCTCGATCTATGGAGCAGCTCACGAGGTACAGGAAAGGAGAGGGTTGAAGGTGGGGGTTGGATGACTCGTTTGCGCGGCGAGCGACGTAATGGAGGGTAAGAAAGAAAAGGAAGGGTGAACGAAAAATAAATGATACCCGAATTAGCGTAATCGTATGATGGTTTCACGAGGGAGATTCTCGCGCACCGAACGGATATCACGAGGGACGAGAAATTGAATTTCGATTTCATTCCGCCGTTTGACGTTTACCGCTACGCGGCCTCGAAGATTTGCAGATTGTACAGCTGCTAAAACTTTTGGAAGGAATTTTTAATGTGTAAAAAAATCCATTCAGATATAACTGTCATTTTGAACGTGGAATAATATATTGATAATGTTTAACTAAGTAACATCGAAGCATAGATATTATATTTTTTCTCATTATCGATGCTTTATTGCTATATTTTACACAATAAGATATATAGATTACAGAAACTTATACTTAAACTGAATGCGTTATAACGATCGATGTAACTGTGTAGACCTCTCAGAGATCTACTAGAATAGAATTTGTTCAATTATTGTTTATGCTGTATGAACGCAACACGAGAGGAGAAACAGGGAGTCAGAAAGAGAAAGAGAGAGGGGAGAGAGAGAGAGAGAGAGAAAGAGAGAGAGAGGCAGGCAGGCATGTAGTGTAAACTAAGCTCGCTTTGTTAGCGTTCAAACTTCGATGTAGAACGGAACCGGAATTCTCTAAAACGGCTGATGTTCAGTAATTACAGCTCCACGGGCGAGTCACGTACGCAGCATGCCGCACGCAAAGGGTTGAATAAAAGATGATGAGCTGATGTTGGCCGAGCCACGGCGATGCCAAACATCCGTGATACCCCTTGGAAACGTTGGTTAACCCAGTGACAATGCGGAGAACGAGGTCCATTGTCACCCCCATCGGGTACAAAGGGCTGTGGCACTTTGTTCATGCGCGCTTATGTACACCGAGCATGTTACGAGACACATTCCTGTATAATGCAGAAGGCAAATTCAGTTGCACGCGTTTCGCGGTGTACTGCAATTCTTCCGTCAGAGATAACTTTCATGACTTTTCGAGTAAGCGCGAGAAACTATTAGAGAAACGAAATGAGCGAAGCGAGTCAGGTGAAAATGTGGTTCACGGTGAAAAATGATGATAAGATAACGCAAATCTCCAATGGTACAACGACTCGTAAACTTTCAAACTTTTTGCAAATACAATAAAACAGAATCACTCGTAAAAGGGTGACTCGAAGATAATCGTTCCTTACTTAAAAATTAAAAAATTGAGAATGGTCTAAGGAATTTAGATGAAAAATGGCAGAAGAAAAAAGTCAGAAGGTGTCACATATCTTCCGCAATAATAATTTTTCTAGACTGTTTTCATTTGGCACGGACGTCAGACGCGACGCGCCGTGATCAGTCAAGCGACGTCGGCTTGTGTTTTAGTCTTTAACCCGTTCTGCTTCCAGTAATTAAGACTGGAGCATAAAAAAAGAGAGAGGAAGAGATGAAGGGACAGTGGGGAGAGTGGGCGAAGCGAAAGTAGTCGGGAAGGGATTGAAGAAGGAGAGCAAAAATAGAAGAGTAGGTGGGTAGTAGGTGGCATAGGGTGGTTGGTGGTAAAGGTGGTGCATCGAAGTGAAAGGAGAGAAAAAGGAAGGAGGTGAACGTTGAGGCAGTAAAGGGGAGAAGGGCAGGGTTGGTTGTACGATGACATGCTCCTTTGTTCTGCCCTTTTGCGGAAGACATCGTAGCGAGTAGCATTTGCAAGCACAAAGAGAAATAATGACTAGTCCAGTGTTCAACTAATATTTGCTTCCAACTTTTCCCGAGATTTTTTCTCCGAGAATGCTTTCCTTTGTCATTCGCGAGAGCCGGTAGACACGACGTTGACGATGCTGGCCCGGTTCGGCTTGTCAGAAAAGTGTTCTAACGCTCGTGGAGGAGGATCATCGCGTCGTTGCAGAAAAACTGGACTTAAGATGGCTAGTGCCACAGTCTGTGCTATCATCTTATGTATCACGGAAACAAAAGATTATACTTTTGCTCGGTCCGTTGCTTGGCCCTGTTTCGTTCTATCTTTTTCTTATATACATACCAACAGACAGCACGTACTACAATTGACTTTCTCGTTCGCGCTCGCCACCTCGATTTTTTCCTTCTGTTTCTACTTTTCTCCTTTCTTTCTTCCATCTTTCAACTCTTGAGATTAAAGAAACTTTATTCCTCTTCTTCGGTGATTTGTTGCAATCCATTCGTTACTGCTCGCAGCGTTTCTCATTGTTGTGACTGCTAATTTATTTTATCCAGAGTAGCTTTGTGGTGCTTTGTGGATAATTCGAGGGTAAAGAAGAGTTTAAGACGCAAATGATCTGACGGCGTTTTCTAGACGACAATTTCTTTCGTACTTTCTTCTTCGTCGAAGAAAAAAACTTGAAATATTATTTAAATATTTCCCAGTGGTGAAACGATCGTAACGGTGAATTTCCGAGGTTTTTCATGGACCACGAACTCGCGAACTGCACGTCGGTAGAAGGGTGACCATTGAATCTACCCTATATCTAGTTTAGTGATCCTGGTTTTTTGAGGGTGGTAGTTGCTGGTCGCAATGGTGGTGGTGAAATCGAGTTAGCCAAATTAACCATGAAATAGACTCCCTCCGCCCTAGTGTCTGTCTATTTCGTCAGCCGTTCGTGTCGTTCGCATCGTTCCACGACCACTAACCAAAGCTAACCAGTCCCCCAGGGCTTTTTAGGGCCACTGCACGCAAAATTGAAGTATCAGGTCCAAAGAAAATGTAGAAACCGTTCTGCGTGACGTTCTTCGGTATTCTGGATAATCGATACTGATTTCGATGATAGATCGGTATATCTAGAAAAAAATCATTTTTTTTAAACAGAGTGCAAAACATATTAATTAAGTAATTATCAAAGAAAATTATCAAATTTTTACTATTTCCGAGTTCTTATTATTTAAACAAGCTCGAGATTCGAGTATATGTGCGGATAATTTTAGCCTAAAGCCTTTGCAAATTGCTCCGCGAAAAGAAAAATGTAACACGTGGTGTATAATTAGCAAAATCTTCCGCTTCTAACGTGCATCATTCTTTGCAAGGGTATTGCGTACTTAAGCGTTGGCTATCTTTAATTATTTCTGTAACTGTTAATTAGTTAAATGGCAACTACTTTATGTCGTACGTTCCTCACGAAAAAGAGAAAAGAAAAATTTCTACCCATGCGGTTCAAGAGCCCAAGTGAACATCTCCCTGACTTGATTCATGGGCACGATGATCCCATTGACAAATAAGAAGGACGCGGGTCGGCCTTTTTCTCATTAGCGGCACTTTGAACTAACCCGCCCACGTTATGACAAACTAGATTAATTTTCTGTCCAAAAGGGACCGCCTTCCCGATCGTTTGTTACGAAATTTCGACTGTCAGAAATTGCCGTGACTGGTAATGGTAAAAAACCTTTCGTTTAACCGATCGCGCCGCAAAACACAGTTGATCCTGCGATTTAGAACGATTCGTCGTCAACGTTTTTTTTTTTTTACTCTTTTTTTGTTCGATGTAACATTTGTACACGATCTCAATCGAGTTTTCGTCGTTGAACGTGATTGTTTCGATTCAACACGGCACGCTGGTTAAAAAACTAACGTAAATTCAACGACAACGTTTCGAGATGACAATTTTCATTCTCGAATTACGTCGCATGTCGAACATTCGTAATCGAGTCGGTTCGTTTCCATCTCTATTCTATTCGATTATAAAGGTCTCGCGCTGAAAGGCGGTTATAAAATAATCGACAACGAATAACATCAGATATCACGTATCGCCAGTGAATTATCTTCGATAAGAAATTTCATCAACATACGGTTTTACGAACGTCCGCGCGTGGACAGTTAATTTTTCGTATTCAATCGGGACCGCGTTTCATAGAACGCATAGCCAATAACAGAAACTCCCGAGCTCGCTCGAAACGAGTCGATTCGAAACGATGTACGTTTAAACGATCCTGTCTCGTGCATTTCAGCCTTCGATACGATATGTTCGTGTACTCTCGTTTGTAACATTAATTAACTTTCATCAGCTCTTATCGACGCAATGATATAAGTGCCATGTGGATACAGATAGGCGAGTCTGTAGAATACAAATAGCGCGAATAAGTTCCTATAGCGATAATAAAGTCAGGTCAAGATCGTTGCAAAAATGGGGAGGAGGAGGACGTTTTCATTGTAAAAATCAAGATCCGGTTAAAAATATTCAAAGGTAGGAGCGATGGCCGGAGAGGGGTTTATAACTCACGTCAGGCAGGTAATTAGCCGCTTTTGCCCAGCTGTAATGGACCCGCTAAGGCACTAAGCGAGACCCTTAACTTATTTAAATGAACTGGTAACCCATGTCCATGTCCAACGTGAGCCAGACACGAGGCAATATAGAAAAACCATTTATAAGAGCACTATTCCGGATGCCTAAGACGCTTCTTTTCGTTTTGCTACACTTTGGACTCTGCAGCCATCAGATGATCTATTTTTTCGTGTTGACAGGTACGTAACAACGTGTACGCGCAGAGTTCTCTTTATAGCTTATTTTGCTTTCGATGGGTCAGCTTGTGCCTAGGTAATTTTCTTACTTGCGTTAAAATTTTTTTTAACGACTTTTAACTCTCCTATTGTAATATCGCAGAATGATAAGTGATCTGGACAATTTCAATTAAATACCTGTGTTATTTAATCTTCATTTATTCTAGAATCGATTTCCAAATTTATATACGAAAATAGACGCAAGAGATATTGAAAGTATCCGCCTGTCGATATCTCCCGTCTTTAAACCCGAGGAGTGCATTGATTTGTTTTCGATGGAATTTAGGGACATGTCCAAAGGGCGAATATTGATTTTATGTTCGGCTGTAAAAGTGTGATTTGAATTTTGATTGCGGGCTGGGAGAGATCGCGTAACAGGATAGTGCACGCTTTGCCAGACACACAAGAGCCCTCAACGAACGCTTACTCGACTAGAAAATTGAAGGAATACACGTTTTAAAGTGCCGAACTCGAAGACCTCCTGACCGATTAGGGTCTTAAAAGGAAAACCTGTGTTTCCTCTGATTTGGAATATACATTTTTTGTCTGCGTAATTAACTAACTATTTTTTCTGTATTGTTTCTTTAGCGAAAAATATTTCTTTGTACATCTGTTACGAAGATATTTTTTTTCATCTGTATAAATCACCTATGTATGTAACAGTATCTTTCATCATATTAATTATAATAACATTAAATGTGCTAGATCGCTGAACCATTCTTTTCCCTTCGACTGATTTAATATTCAGTAGGTTTTATTTTGTGCATTTTTAATATAAAAATTAAAAAGCAACGACCGTCACGACGTAGGCGTTTTTCTAGCTGAATCATCTTAGTTTGATTACGATCTTCAGCGAGCCATAATTCGATAATGATACGAAGGCACAGATTTTATCGTAAAAGCATGCTAATTTCGCTTTTGTTGTAACCCAAGATGCCTATAATCTGTGGGAACATAAAAATAGAGATTAAAATATCATCATAGATCGTTTTTATTATGGGGACCAGAGCCCTAGTTTCCTTTTGTCAACTCACACTTTGCAACGATACGGCACATGGATTTCTTCGTAATATCTTACGCAATTATCGTTAAACTAGCGCAATTGTCGTTAAATGAGCGTATTTTTTATAGAAGCAAGAGTTACTGTATAAAATAATGAAAAGTAAGAAAGATAGTAATAACCTAATCTATTATAGTAAATTAATGATGTATTTGATGTATTTGAACGTAAGTAAAGATCTATATCGCGTAATGCCGATGCTCGAGGATATGCTAACAGAATATTATTTCACTTTATGTTGTCATTCTGGCGGTTGACGTGAGTCGCCATACGTTACGATACCCAAGGCGTATTTCTGGTGCATCTGCATGCAAAGCTAATGCAAATAAACGCAACGCGTGTCCAAAACATCATTTCGCATAAGGATATCGCGTTTATAATGCGCGAAAGTCTCACAGTGCAATATCATTAAACAAACTCATATCGCGGTCGAACTGTTAATTAACGTTGCTATCCGAGAAAATTTAACATGTTCGTATCCTTCTATTGAATCGTTTTCGTCTACTTTTTAACAAGTTTTAATATTTCATTATTAACGTTATTGTAATAGCGTATTGTTTCTTCTGTAATAAAATCTATACGCTTCTTGCTTTTGGTAATATCTTTGATCTAGATCTTCATTTGCATATTAGCCATCTGCAAGATGCCTCGCGAGCTGAGAAACATCGTTGACATTAATTGGTAAAATCGAAAGAAATGAATATATCGTTGCTTCTTAAACGATGTTTGTTATGTACCTTTACATACCCTTACATTTACCTTTGTCATAAAAGTTTTTATATATTACTGGAAATGATTTACAAAGTATTATCCGTTTCTTTTCAGAGATACCATATATTCTTTCTTTACTCGCAAATCTTATCCTCTCGGGTTGTTAAATCTATTAAAAAGGATATTTCACTTAAACTGTTGCGTCGTTCGGAAGTGAAAATCCGCTCTCTCTCTCTCTCTCTCTCTCTCTCTCTCTCTCTCTCTCTCTCTCTCTCTCTCTCTCTCTCTCTCTCTCTCTCTCTCTCTCTCTCTCTCTCTCTCTCTCTCTCTCTCTCTCTCTCTCTCTCTCTCTCTCTCTCTCTCTCTCTCTCTCTCTCTCTCTCTCTCTCTCTCTCTCTCTCTCTCTCTCTCTCTCTCTCTCTCTCTCTCTCTCTCTCTCTCTCTCTCTCTCTCTCTCTCTCTCTCTCTCTCTCTCTCTCTCTCTCTCTCTCTCTCTCTCTCTCTCTCTCTCTCTCTCTCTCTCTCTCTCTCTCTCTCTCTCTCTCTCTCTCTCTCTCTCTCTCTCTCTCTCTCTCTCTCTCTCTCTCTCTCTCTCTCTCTCTCTCTCTCTCTCTCTCTCTCTCTCTCTCTCTCTCTCTCTCTCTCTCTCTCTCTCTCTCTCTCTCTCTCTCTCTCTCTCGCATACATCAAGTTTGCCCGAGAGGGTCGGTTGAAACGGCCAGACGCAATGTCGTTAAACAAACTCATAACACGGACGAACTAGCTGTTAATGTGATCATTCGCGGTTCGATCGGTGCACACCCATCTAATGATCCTTTCAAACACCTCACCACCCTTAACCATCGGGAGCCCTTACAGTTTTTTCCGTGGCATCGGCAGCGTCCACATTCTCCGTCCCACCGTGACTCGTTCGTCTGTTTTTGGCTCTCTTAATATCTCGTGGCTCCAATTAGTTCTGAACGTCGGACCGTCCGATTGTCCGTCCGTCTATCCTTGTGTCTGTCCATCCATTCCGTCGGTTCGTCCGTCCGTCTGTCCGTGGTGCTGTTTGCACGGTGCGTTGCTACGTTCCTCTCGTTCGTTGCCTCGGCTCGTTCGTATCCCTCAGCTTCATTAAGAAACGGTAATGCGTTTTGTTTTTCTTTTACGCTCTCCTCTACCGAAGGGGAACGAGCTAGGGACTCTTTTAATAATCCCGCAGCACGCTCAGAGATTTATTATTTTCGGACTACGTTGCTGGATAAGTCCATATGGCTGACGCTCTCTTTCTTCCCCTTTGTCTCTCCTTGTCCCACCGACGAACGGTAGACTTTTTCCTTTTTGCTATTCTTCTTCTTTTCTTCTTCACCCGCGCGCCACAACCGCGCCGGTCCTCCTGCCAGTTCGCGAACTTCTGTACAGGGTGACCTAATAAAGCGCGGGCGAACCACAACCTCTCTAGAGGTTCTGTCCGTCCGGGCACTTCGTCTCAAATTCCTCTTTGTCACGAAGAAATTTCGTGAACAGTCACCTAACGAATGGGACGATCGATGCGGGGGACTTTCAACTGATAGAAGCGAGTCATAGATTCTAAAGACTTCTCGTAGATGAAAAGATCGACTGGTAAGAACGTTTCGATCGTCCGTTCTTCTTCTGGTTTAATGATCGTTAGGACGAGACGGTCGTACTTCGATTCGATCACCGATACACACATAAAAGGAGATATATCTGGAGGATGTGGTGGTTGGTACAAGCGTTCCCCAATAGTGTCGGCATATTTCACTAGAAGTAGAAGTTCAACAAGCCGTAAATTGTAGCTTGTTTGGCGTCAACGTTATTTATGATTGCCCCGATTCTGCTAGTAAGACTGACTATCCTTGGTTTTACTTGTCGGAACGATCTTGTAGAAATGTGTATCGAACGTCTGTTTTTAATATTTTCTCTCTGTCCAGCTTAATTATCATATGTTAACTAATGATTTTGCTTGAGTGTATTTGTAAATAAATAAGAGGTAAAATGAAAATAACCACTTTGTATATGATATTTCTTCAAAAATCATACACAAAGAGAGCCGAAATAGATATTGCACACAGGAATTCTTACGGTTGCCCTGACTATGGCGGCTCGATCGAGTCAGAAGATGCTCCACTCGTTTGGTTATAATTCTTGGGGGACGTATAGCTATAAGCATATTCCGGTCCTTTGATTTAACGAGGTGTGGTGTCGGTTATACTATAAACGGTACATCGGAGCGCCTATAAACCAAACGGGCTAGTCGGTAAATTAGGAACTGAGACCTCTCGTAGGAAGCCCCTAAAAATACAATTAACGAGTCGTTTAGCGGATATACCTGGCGTAGTTTGCTATTCCTGAAGATTGCTTAGCGTTCGTACAGAATGAGTGGAACTGATTTTTCTCCGGTATCTATTCTCTATAGTTTGGTGGATCAGTAAACATAGAATGTTTTATAATGTAAGCTAAAACTGAACGTCAGTAGTATATCCTAAGAGCTGAGATTCTTCATTTCCCCAGTTTTCACTGTACATTAGATGCTAAAAAGTAAGATATATAGAGCTTCCTTGGCTGATAAACCCACGTGTATTTTCTTCTAACATTAGTCATTCCTTTTGCCGTAATCATTAGAGTTGCTAGATTTCAGATTAAAGCAACAATCAGTAACAGATCTCTTTTTCTCGTAATCAAACCAAATTCTGGTCATGTGGAAAAAAACGCGATACATCATGAACGACGATAATTCTCTCAACGACAGCATCGTCTTAGCAGTAAATTACGAGTCGCGTAGTTTTATATTGTGTCCATAGCATGGCCAACTAATATAATCCACGATAAATCACCGACCGAATCTGTAGCTTAATGAGTTTTTAGTGGCGGGATTCATCGACCGTGATTCATTTTGTTTTTTAATCAATTCTTTAACGCTGTGCTTGGATACTGTTCTAGAGAGCACGGCTCGCTACCGCTCTCGAATTCTCTACAATATTCGGTCGACTTACATTTTCATCGGAACCTTCCCCTCCTCCTCTTTCCAATCCTGATTATAATTTCGTTGCTTTTAATTAATTTTGATATTTTTAATGATAATTAACCGATTGTTCGTCGTTACGGTATTTTATTCGCAATATGAAACGTTCATAAATTAGATAATTAGCTTTATTTTACGTAAAGGAGCATTTATTCACGTGGCATAACGAGAATGAAATTCAACGGATATTATACTTGATATGATTAAATATTAAAAATTGTTAATAAATATTAATTTGGCTTCAATGTTAATATTTCCACCGATTGAATGTTTTCCACTAATTTAAATAATCATCCTATTATTGCATCATTTAATTTGTATACTATACGCGTTATTTTGTTGTCTCACGAGATTGAAATTTTCGCGAAATCCTCGAGAAAAGAATCTCGACAGATAACGTGCGTGTTCGCCAGCGAATTGAAAAGTAATTCAGAAGCAAACATAATTACATGAAAAACGGTCGGAATTATTTATGCGGCGCTTTAGTTGTTACGCGCTTACGAATTCAGTCGGCTGAAATGCGTTTTGCATAGAGCACGGGTGAAACGGTAAATTGTATATCATGAACCGGGCAACAAAAGCGTAATATCACAGTAATCAAAACGAAGGGAAATATAACGCTAGTGGTTTCAAAGAGCAGAAGACTTCTATAGGCGCAGAAGAGAAAGCGTATTGTAGGAAGTACAAAGGGTTTCCAAGACACGGGAAATTCTGAAATTCAAAGTGGCGAGAGAAGGTTTACGCTAACTGCTTCGTTTCGGCAAATATTAAATTATCAAATACTGCACCGCCGAGTATTACCGCCTTCGTATTAATACTATTAATATTTATAGTACGCGTATATCTAGCCGCGTAAAAAGAACGAGGAAAGACAAAGAAGGAAAGGAGATAGACAACGAGAGAGTCGCGCAGGTTGTTCCAGGGAAATGTCGAGTAGCGAGAGAATTTATAACGGGGCAAACGAGAGAAGCATAGTTTCATGCGCATTATAAATACAAATACGAGGATATAGCAGACGAGAGGCACGGGAACAGAGGGAGAGAGAAAGAATAGAAAGAGAGGCCGAAGAAGGTGTCGGTGCTGAAGCCCTGCGGGATACGACCCCCGTGGTGAGCACACGACTCCCGAAAGAGCCTCCGTTTGGGAATCGCGCCTGCTTGTCCAGTCAAGTCAACCTGTCGACCGTTTCTTTTCCATACGGTGGTCAAAATTGATGAAGAATGCCCCTCGGAACGAGATTATAGATTACGATCGTTATTAGCCACCGATATATCACTTCTGTACGATTCCACCGTCTTGTCCATCGTGGTCGAATATTCGCATTTTATGACACACTGTTGCGACGTGTTTGCATTGGCGTTCGTATGTAAGCGAATTTCTATTCGAAACTACACCTAGCTGCCGGCACAACGATCAAAAGAACGTTTATACAATGCAGAGTCGGCATTGTTCGCTGTGGAAATTTTTTATTGATCACGGCGATCGATCCCGGTGAAATTCTGCTATTAAGATCGGAGATAATGCGAATTGATAGTAATAAATCACGTCGATCGGTAATTATTGTCTATTGTAAATAATTGCAATTACCAGCGTCACCGATTTGTATTTACATTATACCACGCGCGAACATTGGTGATATTGGAATAGCGCTGTCCAGAATTGCTCTATTCTATGGATGGCACGGGTCAAATTATTCTCTAAATTTGTTCGGGTCGAGCGTAATAGCATTTAAATTCCGATGGTTAACCAATTGAATGAAGACACAGTGATTATTCGATTTTAAAAGGTATTCATTTCCATACAATCCCATTAATTGTTTCATTAAATCCTGCCAGTTTCGACTTATAATGTCTATCTAAAAAAAATCAAGCAACTTTTTCAACCCATAACCACGTAAAACGAAGATTCTTTGCTAAGAAGACCGTTCGTCGTAAAATTTCTTGGACGCCACAATGTTGGTTCCATGAGGCGCGATGATGAAAGCAAGAAATCAGCGGGCAAACGCGGTTGGGCCGCTCGTCGAAAGACGGATCTATTAAGGCTACGGCCGTTGGGGCCGCGCTATGGGGTTAGACCTGTAATTAACCGGTAGCTCTTTTACTCGCGAGAGAGCGTACAACTGGCCGTTTAACGGTCTACTTTTATTGGTCGCTTATTGGTTATTTTTGGGGCCGCAGTAGCCCGAGGCGCCGACCGCCTCCGGCCGGCGTGCCATGTAACCGGAAGCCGGAAGTGGCTAACAGAGATCGGCCGCGGATAATGGAAAGTATCGTTCTGCACACTGACACTTAATAGGTACTTAACCACGAGCGGGCCTGCGATTCGAATATCGAATTTGGCATCGATTACGTGCCGCGTATTAATGGCTCGTCCGCGTGCCGCTTCATTCACTAGAGACACTGATCATCCATTTCGCAGAGGACGTGGAGATGATCTTACCCGTTGTTTTCTCCAACTTGTGTCTTTTCCTTCTTTGAAAGTGCCTTCGTTTAAGGCTATGGTTTTTGATTGTTGAAGTAACTACTACAAGAAAAATTCTACATCTTTATTTATGTATATCCATGACCTGGAGACTGCTATTACGCAGAAGTTCCTAAATAAGGAGAGGTGCATATTATTGTACCCTTGAATGTACATTGTGTTTTGGGTTACAAGGTCTAGGAACAAAGGAACTAATAAACAGATTTCTATTTATGTTCCTTGTAGCCTCTAGCTAAAGCTATAAAATTAACTTTTTTGGTAATGTCCCTTTGGTATAAATGTATGAACGTGCTCTCTATCATTCCATTGTATTGTAACTCTAAGAGAGTAAAGATCTGAATCAGCATAAACTTATACATTACATTTATACCATTAATTATTTCAATATACTTTTCTATTACAAATTCATCCACTCGTTCTTCAATTAGTCAACCTCAACCTCAATATTGACGAATATGAATTTGTGATCTCTGTAAAATGTATAAGTATGTCCTTTCGTCAGCCTGTATAAATTCTTATGAATGTATACATTTCAATCTTTAGATGTTTTATTCGCCAGTATGATATTTCGTCAGAGCATGTATTCTCTATAATCATAGCTTAATCATAAAGGTGAGTGGTAATTATCAAAAGCTTTTATTTCACTATTTATGTACATACATTTTATGCACATAATATATACATTTTATCAAACTACGAGGGTACGATGTAAACGCGAGAATTTAATCGTACGCGTTCAAGTGAATTTTAATCCGTTCTGTCGAGAGCTTTAGCCATCAGAATTAATTCCTCGCGGCGCTCGAATCGATAAACGATCAATACCGGCGAAACGAAGCTTTCGCTAATAAAATCCATTATCTATGCCGGAGAAAATCACCTAACATAAATTGGATCACCCGGCTCGCTCTCCATCGTGTTAGGCTACCTACTCGAGCCAGCTACATTCTCTCCTATCGGAGGGTCAGCGTAACAAAAGTGAAGCTTACAGTATCATGATTTTAGCTTCGCACGTGTCCTACGAACCCGTTTTGTTTGCTAAGCGAAGTGCACTGAAGTACCCGTTGTTTGTTAGACAGCACTATTAAGCGCACTTCACGGCCCGTTCGGGTTCGAGAGTTCTTACCACGTGCTCGCCAATTTCAAGCCAGAAGTATCGGCCGCTGTCAGCGAGCCCGGCCTTTTGATTAATTAATCGCCCAAAATGATGAATATCCCTCGGCTCAGCGGGTGTTTTAGTGTTTTGTTTAATATTTACTGCAATCTATCTAGCCAGCTTTACACTGTTCTTCGCTTTTCGTCATACCGATGATCACGTAGTAAATGATAGAATTATTAAGTCTAAGAGAGAAATAGAAAAATTACAAATTAACTGGTTTCTAGTAAAAGTTTGGTTACGTAAAGTAAAGGTTTTCCTTGTTGAGTACCAAAAGTCTTTTGCAGCATGGTAGTTTAGTATGATCGAAGGTTTCGCGGTTGAATGGTTTTGCAACTATTATCTGGATCAAGGGTTGCAACAGCGAGGCTCGAGATTATACGCAATTAACGCTATAACGACCGCCTTGGTCAAATTGGATTATTTTTTTCCGGCAACGTTTCAATCAAGCCCGTCAACGTCCCCTTCAGCTATATCGAAAGATTCGACCCTGCAATTACTTTGCTAATTAAATCACGATCGCCTCCGCGGCAGATGTTTCTTCGGTCAACGTCAGGTACTGAAAAAATGGTTGAAACGCTTTAAAAAAGAAATGAACGTAGAACGGATTCCTTTGCTACGTAAAACTTGTCTCTCTCGATACATCAACGTCTATTATCGATACTCGTTTGTTTTCTCATTCATTTTCGTTTTCATGCGACGAATAACCTATTATTAGGAGAACTACTACTACAGTTTCCATTCTAATTATTAGGCGTATTTTTAATAAAATCATCAAACCGATTGTAACTATTTCATCTTCCTGGCGATCAAGGAAAATGAAACTATATCGATCATTTTCTCTCCGAATTAAATCACTTGAACAAAGTTACGTAAACATATTTACGTACGCGGTCGTTTAATTAATAGAACCGACAAAAGGCACGACACGTAAAATATACGTTTAACAGTTGGAATTACTTTTATGTGTTACCTATTAATATCATAACACGCTCATTTCTCATTCTAATTACATCAAAGCCATGTGCACTACCTTTAATAAAGAACATGAATGCATATTCCTGTTTTACAAACGCAATACTAGCTCTTACCAATGTTCGGAACTCAACTTGCTAGGAGTCATTAAAAACGCGCCCGATCAAAGAACAAGTAGCACATGTTAAGCCACGAAACTGACAATTATACTCAGTTCGTTATCTCGCCATACTATCTATATTTGCAACAGTCACATTTTCCACGCTTATTTTAATAGCATTCTCGTATTCCGTCTGTTTTATGCGCGTAGCCCATTCGACCTGTGAAATATATGCCGCCTCCGTGGCTTCATATCCCTCTCAAACCCCTCAAGCTCTTCGCCACGCCAGTTCACCTTTTTCATTGTTTTTCTCTGTTCTTCTATCCTCTGTTTTTCTTTTTTACCCCTCACTTTCCCTCTTCCTCCATTTTCGTCTCATCTGTGTCAAACAGAGAAAGGAAGCGAGAGAGTGAGTATATATTCATCAGGGTGTTGTTCCTCTGAAGAAACCTAAAACTGATGGTTAATTATATTCGTCCCGCAACTGAACTCGGACTCAAGAGCGCGAGGGGTCTTTTTTAGTTTACGGCACGCGCCGCCACG
>NT_176463.1:1271969-1279248 GCF_000188095.3 Bombus impatiens
CACGCGCCGCCACGTGGCGTCGCCGTGGACCCGTGAAGAGGAAACGAGCAGCCAGCGTTCGGCTTATGCCCATCCGAGTTACTGTTACCGATATGTAGAGAGGAATACGTGAAAGCCTCTCCATCGACAGAAAAGACGCACGCATGATGAGCCCAGAGAGAAATGCTCGGCCATTATCACACCCTGTGAGATCGGAAACAATAACGTGGCGTTTTTTCGTGTGAATCGTGAGGACAAATTGGAATGGGGATAGCGATCGAAAGATTACTCACGAAATGTATGGTATTGTAGGTCAATGTTAATAAACATAAATTAAATATGTTAATAAGTTATAAATAAGAAATCGACAGGTGTTTTAAAGTAAATTTATATTCATCGTGCGAAGAACTTCATTTTACATTACACTAATACTCATGACTGAAATGGAAATTTAAGCTCGTTTAAATTCGGCGATAAATTAAGAAAACGCGACGTTCATTGGTGTTTCATTGGCGCATTGACTCATGACGATTCCTGTTGAGCCAGCAGGCAGGGAAATACCAAGGTTCTGTAATGACTCTCACCTTCAACTTGCAAAGAGCAAGGGAAAGGGACGCGGTTACAAGGTAACCACAAAACCAGTTATCGGGCCGAACAAAATGTCTTCGTGATTATCAAAAGAGACCACCAGGATCGCTAATCATCATCATGATTACCACGACAATCCCTAGCTAGCCATTCCGTGTGACGATAATTAAAGTTCATATATTCACAGGTGTACTACTGCCTGCAGTCTTAAATGTCGTCGACTTTCGCACATCGTTTGCGTTCTACTGTGTAATACGTCGAATCGATGGTTACTTTCGACTTGTCCCGTTCACCTCTATGTTCTCGCCCATCTCGCCATCGAGGATGGACGAGAAAGCAGTAAATTGTCCCGCGTGTAAAACCGCACGATCGGTTGTTTTGCATTTCAAAACGTGGTCAAGCACGCGAATTCGTCGAACCTCCCTTTCAATGTGATACTGTGATGCTTGCGGTTATTAAGCCACGCTCCTTTTTTGTCAAAAATTACATACATTCGACGACCGCGTTCTCTGTTGTCCTGTGGCATTACAAGTCATGACATTATACACACGACTGGTACGCCGCCTGATTTCTTGGGGCGACGATAATTCGAATTCTTACAGTTTCAAGCTCATTTTATACTCGGTATGGTAGAAGCGCGCCGTTTCTTCCCTTTCGTCCGACAGTGTTTCGCATGAACTACGGATACGAGAGCATGTTGAAACGAGAAACGGTGGTTTGTACACTGGTAGAGAAAACGATAATGCTCCGTTCGTGGCCGAGCCCAAGTAAAGGCCAGTAAAACTATTCGAGCTGCTTGTCCCGCAGCGAAATGCGCGCATCGGTAACGCGTGGGATTTGGGACAGCTGCTCGGGACAATTAATATGAATTATGGTAAACACCAGTAGACCCACTGAAAGGGATCATCCGTGGGATTCGCATATTCGAAGGCAACCGAGCATACAGGCCCCGAATCCGCTTCGGGCGTGCAGGCGAATGTTTCTGCGCGCATTTTCACGCAACGTAAGTTTGAAAGTGGTTCCTTATTTTTGCGCGAAAAGTGGTGTTTTTAAAAGAATGGATGCAATCACGTGAGGTAGCTTGATCTTTGTTGGTTATTTTAATTCATGCGCATGAAAGATAATGTCGTTTAAATTGCGATACTTTCTTATTTAGTACACGTGATATATATCGTTACACATCGTAACGTCTTGATGATATACATACATATATATTCGATCAGAATATTTTAAAATGACATAGTTTCAAAGATAAGGCGGTAACAAGTGGTTTATAAGTTTATCGTGAACGTATGGATATATAGGAATTAAGTCTTGTAATTTATCAGCGCAGTATGACATCTAAAGCATGTTATTATGAATGTTGTGAAATAGATGCGTACGCGTATCCATCAATCGGACTACACATTTCCATTTTCCCCGAGGCGTAAATGTTACCGCATGCATTTTTGTTTGCAATAGACCCGCAGGTGTTTCACTGACCTGTAAGCGTCAAGTGGGTTGTGTTACATTACGTAACAATATCGGTTAATCCACTATGTCATCTTCTAAATTTACATTGAAATTCTATTCTAAATTGTTATGAATTTGATTAAATAAAGTTATCATAGAAATTTCTTATCTTTAGCAAAAATTAATCTAATTCGAGAATTCTGACATTAAAGATAGCAAACTAATTCCTTAAGTTGAATTAATGTGATTTTCTAAAATTTCAAATGAAATTTCGTTTTATTCAAAAAATTAAAAATTATCGTCATTGTACGATATTCAAATTTCCTATCAACTATGACAACTATATAAATTATTACAGCAAAGTATTACCGTAAATAGCGTTGATGACGATCAGTAACTAGCAGTTACATCGCGGAACGTTTTAGTTAGTTACCACGTGCAAACTAGAGGTGTGAATCCGGACCAGGTAACATGCAGTCGAATTTGTCGACATGCATTTGATCGGTGCTTGCTGACACGGCTTCTATGTGTTTCGCGTTAACTTCTTGCACGCGACATGCCCCGCCGCGAAAATGGCTTGCCGGACTTATTAACCGTTGCAATTTCCTTCTAATTGTATCATTATAACGGCGATCCAGGTTACGCGTAATTACAGAGATCGCCACTGCAATTTTCGCTTCGTAATTCACACGCTGATTCCAAAATTATGTGGAAGCCGCTAAGCTCTAATTGTTTGCTTCGGCGTTGCACCAAGAAGTTTTAATTTTTAATATTAAAAGAATGAAAGAATACGCATACCTCGCATAGTTCTCATATTGCAGTCAAATTTCTGAATTCAGATTTTCACATACAAATGTCTCGATCGAAATTTTAGAGTTAGATTCAAATTTCCAAAGATATTTTATGAGAATCGAATTCTTTTTCGCGAATCATCAGCGACCACGCAGGTGCCACCCGAACGATGTGAAAGTTAGATCGCTTGGTACAGCCCGATGACCAGATACCGCGCAATGTTGCTGTCTCGATTATCGCGCGCGTTATCGACCCATCGGTCGAGCGTGCAGAATGATTAAGATTCCTGGACAAAGACGAGCCCATTAACTTCGACAATTGCCCTTCGATAATCCGTACAGATAACGTTCCCGCACTCGTTATTATTATTCCTTAATAACATTCGTACGATCCGCACAAAGACATAAAATCCAGTAAATATAATAATCGAACGGTCAAGTCTGGTAAACGTATCGATTATTATTATCAACGAGGAAAGTCGGGCGAGTATTGTATGCGTCGATGTTGCGTCGATTGTAGTTTGAACGAACTCTAATTAGTAGTCGACCATCTGCGTATGAATCGATTTCGACGAATTGCGGCAACTCGAAGCAGACGCGGTACAGAAAACCCGTTATCCAATTCAAAAATCGTTGCGTCCTCGCGGCTAGGTTTTTATGTAACGTGGTTACGCGGCCACACGCAGAATTTCTCGATGTAATAAGTTTTCTTTTATAATAAAATAATAAATCGCTAGATCTTACAAAACTGGAGGTATCTGCAGCATTTTCATTAACGCCAATTTTTTAATGCTACTGTATACACCAAAAAAAATTTTTTTTTTAATTTCATTTTGTAACTTTCGAAATTTTCGAAACCAATTCTCTGGTCCGTCCAAATCGCGTTCGATGTATTGTTTCTTGTACCAAATTGGATCGTAGTATAGAGGGAAAAGGAAGATTTTAATTTGAAAAACGTCAGTGTCAGAAGTACATTTGTAATGGAAGCGCACCGATTTTGGTGCACGGTGATGATTGGCAAGTTTTTCGACTCGCGAGTGACTCCGGCTCCTGGTGATAGCCGATAGGCGAAAATTAATACCCGTAACGAGAGGGAAGCTTCGGTAAACGACGAATTCAATATTTCGAGGGACAAATCGTTTGATATGAACGAGGATGCAGCGCGGCGCGGCGCGACGCGGTGGTGGCGGCGTGTACGCTCGCGTGGCCGTTCACCTGTCGATTCGGGATTCGTTCTCTGTCGAAATGCAGCTGACAAAATAATTAGTTTCCAAGGCTCGCCACGTGAATGGAGAAGTGGATCCGCTCTCGGAATCGCGTGTATCGGAATCGCTAAAAAATTGCGCTCTATCCACCTGTCAACGAATGCGTTATGAACACGTCGCACAACTCAATTCCCCTTCCAGCCCCAAAAACTGCGTCTCTTTCATTTGGAATTAGATGGTTTAATTTTTATAATATCGTATGGTATGACGTTCGGAGATATATTGCGCGTCACGGTTCGAAAAATGGGGGAAGGCTTTTATTATTCATGTCCACCTGGTACAGTTGATTTATCGAAAAAGCTACGGTGAAAGTGAAGTACATATGATAAAGAAACACGATATCTTTGATCGCAGATAGTTAAAAATCGTTTCTCTATTGAATAGTTATCAGTTAATTGGAAAATTCGAGTTGTAGTCGACGTTGATAAATCAGAGCGAACCAGTCGAAGGTAATTTGTTCGTTAGTTATACAATCTGAACGATTAATCCGGAGTTGGTTAACTCAGAGATAGCAATTACAAAGTATTAAATCATAATAAGCGTACAGATTCGTACATTATCTACATTTAAATCTTGTGTTGGGCATTAATGCCGGGATTACATTAACATCGTGCACGTAGCAACGATAGAGAAGTATTTTTAAAATGTCACGAACGATGAAAAGTGACAAGAATGGCCTATTTCCTTCATTTTCGCTTAAGTGACTTTTCATCGACGGTCCCAGGTAGAAAAAGTAAGTCTGATCGTGACTGATAAGTTCGATTTGCCATGTAAACTCAACGCACTGTCCAACACTTTAACTGCGTTTCGTGCGCGTGAAGGGATTATTGTCATGTTTTCTGTACGTAACGTATGATTTTAAACTTTGCTGTCACATACTAAAGTACACAGTCACGTAGTAAAGTTCTGGAAGATTTGAACGATACTTTGTTTCTATTGTTTATTTCTATAAATGTCTTGTTAACTATTTATTTATAATATAATCTTAAATTTCTAAAAATATTTCTAGAAAGATGCATTCTGTTGCTATATTAAGCACTCTATCGTTTTAAACTTATCCCATTTTATCTTCATTAGATTATTATCTTGATTAAATTAACATCTTAAAGAGTATTCGCAATTTTATATTTTTCCGAATTTTTGCTTACCGTTTATGATATCTTTTATCGTTAATAGTAGCTAATATTCATTCTTACCACGATCTGAAACTGCAGTTTTCGTTAAATAACTTCATACACCTCGATAATACCTTTTGGTACTCGATATTTTTCTTTTTTCTCTGAATGTTTTAATGGTAATTAACTATCGTTCATGAAGTTTATCGGATGTTTATTATTTAAGTATAATATTGACCTTAATAATAGTTAACGATGCCATATCGATGTATGCTAGAATGTAGTTCTGCTTGCTCGCAGAAATTTAAGTGGTTCGGAGTATACGCGTTATAGATAATTTTGTCCCATTCGATGGTAAAAAATGCCGTATACAATGTGGATTCAAGGGTAGTTCCAGGCTGGATACGGGGCTGATAGCTCCGGGCTGATAGATGTCGGCTAATTATGTAGCCGAGGAGTCCTGGCTACGTCCGGCCAGGAAGAGAACTCTTGCTTGTATTCTTTCTTCGGCCCTAACGTCGCGAACGACCACCCATTGACAATAAAATCTTTGCGTTGGTTAAACCGAAATCAAGTCCAAAGTGATTGTCTCAGCGTTTTTTGTGCTCTACGAAAAATTCACGATGAAGACCATCGTTGGGATAATTTTGATACACAGGTGTTGTGAATTTGTGTTTCTACCTTAATATCAAGAACGTATTAAAATAGAATTAAGATAGATTTAGTGTAATTGCGTGAATTAAATTATTAACTTTGAATTTGATAACACAGATACTAATATTAGGGCGTTCGAAAAGTTTCTTTCCTTTTATAAGGAAATAATGGATGCACAACATTTTCAAATGTTTAGGACAGATGTTAATAGACAGATTAGGTTTCATATTTGTATAAAGATGCGTTGTTGTAAAGTACGTGTCTGTAGGAGAAAGATACATTTCGGGCAACCTAATATATTATGTTTTACGCGGTTTTGTCTTATTACGCATGACATTATCTACTAGATACAGATCTAATATCAAGACTCAACAGACTCAAAAGACAATAGATTGACTTACAGAAAATTAAAAAGTGAACTCAGGAGAGTATAACATTGGACTGAATCATAATTCTTTTATCGTTCATCATTTTTATTTTATGTTTCGTGAATAAATCTACCGATTGTGTTCTGTAAGATAAGAACTTTATCTCTCTCGATAAACGACTTTTGCAGATTTTATTTTAATTAAATTCTATAAGGAAGCTAATCTTCTTGATCTTTTTGCAACGAGTTCCACGAATACGTAGTAATATATCGCGAGATTAAGTTGAAGATACAATAAAATCAGTCGTATTTATAATTTGTAAAAAGAACAACATCATAAGGAACACAATTTTTACTTAGTACTTACATGATTATCCCGTATCATAAACTTAATAATAAGAACATCATACATGGCCTACTCCACCTTCGAACAAGTGACGTTATCATGACGAGGGATCGTGGCGAGCTGCAATCAATCGAGAAACGGGGGGAAGAGAACGAGAACAAGAGAAATTAGCAGAACGTCGGACTTTGGTTCGAGGCTATTATCATTTATCCCCTTCCGGCGTAGCGAGTCTTTACAAATTCCTGTACGTCCTTGGGTTCAACATCACGAAACGTACACGAGGCACAGACACAACGGCACGTACACTGGACCGCGGTGGTGATCGCGATGCTCGAAAGTCTCTGAAAGGTGGAGGCGTTCGTTCGTTCGTTGTTTCTTTCGTCCGTCGGTCGGTCGGTCCGTCCGTCCGTCCGTCCGTCCATCCGTTGGTTCGTTCGGTGGTACTGGCCCTGTAATTGGGCCCAAACTCTTAGCTCCGCTCGACCGGCCAAAGATTATACACCCGCATGTCCCGAGGGCCCAGAGCCAAACGTTCCTGTGTGATATATTATGCTGCAGATACCTGTATCTGATTCACGAGGTGAAGCCGGCGTAAACGGAGTAACTTTTTCGGTCGTGCTAAAAGCACGTTGCCGGCAACGTGTGCCCTGGTCAAAGCGATGCAACGGCCCTATCATAGACAAGCAAATAACACGTCGCCGGTCAACTTGGATTAAACAGCC
>NT_176463.1:1280175-1287779 GCF_000188095.3 Bombus impatiens
CCCCCTCCAAATAAAATGGTCGTTACGCTGGCCAATTTCGTTCGCTCGAGACCTTTCCGTTACACCTTGGCTCGTGGATCTTCTTCTCGCGCGCTGTAGAATCAGAGTAATGCGATTCTGAGATTGATTCGCTCGTACGGGTTTGTTGATTTTAACGAGTCAGATGGTTAACACATCGTCTTGGCTAAGGAGCTTTATTATATAGGATGTGGTGATTTTTGATTTATGACGGACTTGTGATATGTAGATTAGACACGTGGATTTTGAAATTTGATCGCTTTTCTGGTGCGAGATTGAGAATTATATTGTGTCCATTAATGAGTATCGTTTTAAAATAAGACGATGTTTTATATCTAGAAGAATTACATCGGAATAGAAGAAAAAAGATTAGTTAACTTGACCCATTATACAAGTTAAATGAAGATCATATATTTTCGTCAATAGTTACAAACAACAATCGTTTAAGAGCGTAAACCAATACTTCATCGAAATCCAAATCTCCTTATCTTCTTGCAAGACGATATCTATAAAGTACACTTTGCACACCTTTATAGGATAATGTTACAAATGTCGATCTTTTTATCTTTCGGTTAATTTAAGATTAACAAGTGTGAGGAAGGACACGTTTTAAAACTCGGTCGCGTGACTTCTAACTAAATCGAGATCGGTAATACGAGGCAATAAAGACACGCAACTTGCAAACGACAACAATTGCGTCGATCTTATCGAGCGGCGAACATCTCTTATCGAAGTTGTCTCGCACGAATTATGAGAAAATGAGGCTCGTGACTTTGCCATCTGCGTGGCGGCCAATTACAACAACGTTCCCTTTGTTTCACGCAGAAATGCCAAAATTCTGCATGCGTGCGCCCCCTCGAGGTAGTCACGCGGTTATGACGTTGGTGCAGGAAAGCGTGTAACATTATTTAAAATACAGACACAGGTAGATTGAGAGCGAGGCAGGAGAATAAGTCGTCTGACCCAATGTTTCGTAACGGCACGTCGATCGGTCTTAATGAATTCAGCACTCGAGGCTTCGCTTTCCGATTCGGTAGCACGATAAATGTTTCCGCGTCGTTGAGAAACTGGAACGAAAGAACAACGAAAGAAGGCATTGTCATGCAATTACGCATGTCGGTCACTCGGCCAATTGATGTCCTCCTTCGCACGTTGCTCGCCCATCTAGCACGTATCTCTCTTTTTCCGTTCTTCTGCCTGTTGTGTTTTAACAACGTTGTCAGCGTTCGTCTCAAAAGGAAAAAGCCTTGGAGTCGTTGCAATACAGAAGTAACCGTTGCTGCACTGTGTGTTTGGTGGAAAGGTGCGCGTGCAGTATACACGCTTATCCCTTGTCGTTTATTGGTTATATTTTACTGGCGTCCATACCGTCCGTACGGAACGAACTGGCTATCCGTGTCGGTCGGCTGATTGGCGGATATGCTACGTTCTGGCTGTATTTTATAGCGAGAACGATTGCGATAGGATATTAACTGTTACTCGATACAAGGTGTGTTTAGTTGGAAGTCATGCGAGTGGCGTCCACATATGTTCTACCTTGTGCGAAGTAAATTGCAGATAAGTCCGCGTGTCTTGTCTCTTTCTTTTTCCTTGCTCCTTGTGGCCGGTGAACGTATACCTAAATATCGATTCGCAAGACGCGGCTGATTACTATGCAAACCATACACATTAAGATAGGACGAGAGAACCAATTGCATCTGGAGCTTGCACTTGTACAAATACAATGGATTAGCTAGAGAATCTCGAAGCGTTTCCTTTATCTGTTAAAATCTGCCAAGTCAGAAGGTACGAATTCGCGATAAATCTTGGATCTTTCCTCCAAGCGTCGAGAGATTTCTTCGAACGACGTCGAAGAAATACAGTCCCGGGTCCGATTCGAAGGAAGTCGAAGTGATAGAAGCCGAGACGCATGGACTCGGGGCGAAATCGATTCGATAGAGTACATCAGAGTCGGAGAATTGCCCGAATCGTGAATATATCAGGCTGGAAGGTAGTTGGAGCTAAGAGCTGCAAGTTGGACCTTTCATTACGTTCGGGTCTCAATGCCAGGGTGCTATATAACGCTGCGCGTCTACGTTCACTACCACGGGCGCACGTAACGCTTGCACGGCGAAAAAATCGCGCGAAGAAGCTTTTGCTCGCGCACTCGTTGATGTGGCCACGCCCGTGGCGGATTCCTCATACGTAACTCGTGCAGTGGCTCGACCTACCAGACCTCTTTCTCCTTCTCCTACGCCTTCACCGTCTAAGATTACCACCACGCTGCTTTTATTGCAATTGAATCCCCCAACCCTCTGCCCGCTTTACCGGCTTCTTCTCTCTTTATCTTACTTTCTCCTCGGAGTGTTTGCTCCTCGTTTTTTCCACTCCTTCCTCGGCTCGATCTTCCATATCCTTTCCGCGTGCTCCATTCGTTGCTACATCATCCTCGCCTTCATCCTCACCTCTCTCATTTCATTGCTTCCTCCTCGTCTTTATCCTCCCTTTATCCTTCTCTTCCTCTTCTCCTTCTGCTTCTTATTCTTCACCATCTTTTTGGTCTTTTCTATAATCTTCTTATACTACTACTACGTCTACCACCACCATCGCTTCTACTACTACTACTGTTTTCTCCCTTGTTGCTTTTTTTAATCCTCTCATTTCTCTTTACTCTCCGCCACGTTCGCTTAGTTGCACCGCCGTTTTGTATCTCTGCACGTTGCTCCTTCTACTCTCCGACCGCTGGTCTCTACCTCGCCCCCTCGTCGTCTCACCTTACCCCTGTCCCCGACGCCTCGTATGAAATATTTTCCTGGAGCGCGCCTTTTTGCCCTTACACTCTCGGTTCACTACGTGCTTTTATATTCCACGTTTTGCTTTTACCCATCAGACCTGCCTCTCTCTTTCTCTTGTGTTTCTACTCTCCCGTACGCTGTCTTAGTCTCTTGGCTTGCTCCCTCTCCTTTCATGCTGTATCGTTCGACGCGAGCGAACGAGCCTCGCAGCTCATTAAAGCGATGCCTTCTTGATCCCCTAATTACAAGATGGCGGGCGCGGCTACATGGCGTCTGAAGAACTTGCGCGGCTCCGAGTATCGGTGCCCGATCCCTCATTCCTTACGTTACTCGCCCTTTGATTCGTCAGGGACCCTTAGGGGAGTATGACGTTCTCCTTTTCGTATCGATGAGATCGCAGAGCATGCGATTTCAGGGAAAAATTAGAGTACGACGCGAGGAATTAGAGTGGTGGAGAAAATAACATTTGGAGTTGAGTAGACGACACGATTCTCGACTTTCTTAGCAATGGTTATTGGTATCTAATCTGTGGTCGTTTGTGCAATTTTATATTTGTACAAAAATAACTAAAGATATATGCACGAGTGACGTTAACTACAGCAATTTGTTTCCACTAAATATTATGGTGGTGATTTTCTATATTTTATGTATCCTTGCATATTATACATTTTATACATTTTTGCGCCTTTAAATTTTCCATAAATGTATAAATACTTATGCCCGTAAAAAGATTTTATAACTCTTTATTCGAGTTCCAAGGATGAATTGTTTTTACGTGATACGCGTATAATGACGTAGAAAGACATGGTTGTAAACCTTTATTGCGATATTCGTAGTAGGGGTATATTTTAATCTGTTCTTGAAGTTTTTATCCGGATGGTAGCACTTCTGCTGTATCATTTGCAATAATAGATTACACTTGGAACAAACTTTGTAAATTTGTGGCGTCGGTGAACATCCCTCAGGGGACCTGTTTCAGCGTTTTCGCATTTAATGGTACATTTTGTCACCATGAAATACCGCCCTCTTATCGGAAATCTTGCTCCATCTTTTTCTCCGAAATGACACAGTCCTGTGTTGTCAGATATTAGTATCACGGTACGATATCTTGCAAAAATGGTAGATGTTACTCACGAATGTTAAATTTGTAAGGTTACAATAAATATTTTGTGATAAATGATATTTATTAAACGATTTGATTAAAAATTGATACGGATTAATTATGCTTATCTGTTAGGTGAAAAGAAGTTATTAATCCGAGAATCGATTGCCATCGCGTAAATTTGCAGGCTTTTTGTATAAAATCTTTGTTATGTATGGAGACCTATTTGAGCAAAAAAGCATAGGAGAATATGTAATTGTCTAAGCAATACAGTTTAAATGTTACCAATCTGTTTCTGACATTTGAACTTCTATGAACTGTCGAGTGAAAGTATGCAGTTACTTTAGCGTCCTAAGAACTCCCGCGATACTGGAACAAGCTCAAAACAAGAAATTCGCTACTTTCTCACGATTTCTATGCACAAATCAGGAAATTTCACGTATTCTTGGGTCACAAATTCGTCATCGAATATCATCGAATATGAGCTTTGAGGTTCCTCGTCATATATGTCGTCTTAAATGCCACAACACTTCTTTTTATCAAAATTTGCAGACACGAAATACTTATTTATTTCTATAAATATTGGTATTAGGATAATTGAAATGTTACGTTCAAGTTAAAAATCCGTCAAAATCGCTATTTTAAATGCACGGTAAATTTTCTGTGCCATAAATTCACCAAGTTTATCAGCATCGACGTAGGTGATGTTTCGATGAGGTTGAAAATGCAGGATGCTGCTTTTCTATGGGAACAACTAAATACGCATTCAGATGAATAGTGATGAGACAAGAGTGCTCTAATATGTATATGCGTGCATGCATATGTATGAATGCATATTCGGCAGATTTTCTATCAAATGAGAAGAGCGAAACGCACGATGGCTAATTTATTCATCACGCGTGTAATAATCGAAAAATAATATTTCCGGAATGCGAAATTAATTTCGTCGAATCGATGGACGATGCCATGTACATGCAGCATTGCATTTCGTACAAAGTATTAATTTTTTATTAAATTACACGCTCTAGCATATAATTTCTCAAAATTACTCCGAGATACTTATAAACTGTCGTTAACTTTAATAATATGTCGAAAATGGTGACAACCAGTTCCATTAAAGCGTTGTATTCGTATTGCTCTATGCGACAAACATTATGGGTTTCTGTAAAAAGTTAAACACGACGTGTTAATTTATACATCCTTATATTATTTTTCGCTTCTTAATTGAAATAACTCTAATATCGTTAATACTTCCAGTGCCGTTAATATTTTCCGAATAAATTTTCATATACTGTATAAATAAATTCTTACGTCGCTATTTTTATCGTTCAATATCCATCTTTTATTTTACTCCGTTCGTATACCGCAATGCTATTTCTCGAATTTAAAGCTTGAACCTATAGAAAAAGAGGTAAGAAAGAAAAGGGAAAAATAGAACGATCGAACGTAATCGTTAGAACGGTGATCACCTTCGACCCGGTTCTCGAGGTGGCCTTCCACCTATTGCAACGGAAGTAAAAGTAGACGTCGGAGGGAGGCGCGCAGTGTCCCGCAGGTTGTAGGCATTGTTTCCGAGTGAGTTCGCCCGAAGGGTGCGGGCTTCTTCAGGTTGCTGGCGTCCTACTGAGCGGCCCACGCCGACTGCCGCTCATCGACATCCCGACAGCCCGGGGACTCGAATCCAGAACGGCTCTCCGCGACCCTCCCGTGTACGGGCTTGTTCCCTATGCTTCTCCTTCTTCGTCTTCCTCTTCTTCCTCTTCTTCTTCTTCATCATCATCATCATCATCATCATCATCATCATTATCATCATCATCATCTTCATCATCATCATCTTCATCATCATCATATACCTCTTCGTCCTTGTTCTTTTCCACCTCCAACTTTATCATCCTCGTCTCCTCCGCATCATCCTCGTTCGCGACTTCTCTGCCGTCTCGATTCGTCCGTCCTTTTTACACTGGTTGCTTCCATCCTCGTCAGATATTCACCCTTCCACGAACTTTCTTCATCTTCTTCGTTCTTTTTGGGTGTACCCTTCCACAGACTGCCGGTACGATGCTGTGCTCCCTTCTTTTCGTTTGCGTGGCGTGGGTGTGCGTGCCTTCACTTTGCCCGGTAATCGTATGTAAATCGTATAGCAGATCTCTCCCGTCCTGGTCGCGCGACCGCCTGGATGAAGGAGGCCCCGTATAGAATCTGCAGCGAGATGGACCGTGCAGCTTCTTACCCCGCGGCGGATACGGAGGATAGCCGCGTGCGTTGCTCATAAACAAATTATCCGGACCCAAGGGTCGAAGGTCTATTGAACCGAGGCGATCCGTTCCCCGTTCTCATTTACATAGTTAGCCCCGGAGCTGCAGATGCCCTCTTCTTCTCGTCCTTTTCTCTTCCTACGGTCCGGCTTCTTAGCCTTCTTTCATCCGCGTGTGTCCTTCTCTAGATAACGACTGGCTCTTCATCCTTGATTCTGCCGACAATCAGTGTACAACGACAATCTCGTTGCAAACGTTCAAAAACAAAGTTGTGTGACTGCTCAGCTTTTCAAAGGATCGAGAAATGTTGTCTTTATTTCCTCGTTGTAAGGTTACCGTTGATAAGGTCGCGCAAAGCGATGCTTCCCGGTCGCGTTTCGAAGCCTCGTCACGATTTAATTGTCCAGTCGCCGTGAGATAGCCGAGGAAGCGTTTAATCAATCGAGCAGTCGAGGCGATAAGAGCTGCTACACGGTGGTTAGTACGGTATAAAATGACGGAAGAAAAGTTGAAATTACATTTATGGTAAGATAGGAACGTATCGGACGCATCGGCCGGATCGTGTTACGGTTGCTTTTCGCTTTATCATCGCGCTGAGGTCTACTTCTATAATTACATTGCCGCTGATTTATCGCCAGGAAGACAGCTCCCTCCGTACACCCCCAGTGGCTACGAGCTCGTCCGTTGAAATAGCTTAATAACGCGACGATAAATATTCTGACCAAATCAAATGTTTTAATCGATTGCAGGAACTAGCCTGGATGACAAGAGTTCAGCCACGAATCACGTGAGATACACTGCACCCCGTAGGGTGTTCAGGCCGATGCTCATTACGAGCGCTACTCCGATTGTACAAGCCGCTGGTAATCCTGTTCCGCTCTGATCGCTCGCCGCACTCGTATCTCGCGATTGTACACACGTAACGAAACCGATTGCGCTATTTATTATTACCGCGGCAGCGTTTCAATCGAACGTCGAAGATAAGAGAAACCAGTTGCGCAAGAGGCGCGGAAACGCGATGCGTATTCTGCGAATCGTTCCATCCCTTCGTCCGCACGTTCGACGAGTCTGAAGTTCTGTCGGCTTGTTCGAAACGTTTGTATTTTCAGATTCTAGACAGCGATGAGGAGTACGCGAGGTCGTATTCAAACGCGAGAAGGCGTCGAGAGATTGAAAGATCTTTGATCCCGGCAGGAACGCGTGTACTAGTAGTATTAAATAGAAAAAAAGTAAAAGACGTAAGGGAAAAAGGATGATATAAGGGTTCGAGTATCGTCTGGCTGTTAGCGAGCGGCACGAAAGGAATGAAAGTGCAGGCTGCGTCGATCGAAAAGACGGAGAGAGCATTCGATCCCCCGGAGCCTGTGCAACAAATCCTTCGAAGCGGTCGGGGGTACGTCGGCGAAAGAACACCTAGGCGATACTCATTACGAGAACGGACGAGCCTTACCGGCT
>NT_176463.1:1287786-1288232 GCF_000188095.3 Bombus impatiens
CGAGAACGGACGAGCCTTACCGGCTGTTTCGCGCTCCGATCGCGTTTCGTTTTGTCGGCGGTGGTCGTACCTCTATGCGGCGTAATCATAGTGCCCCGTAGCAGTGCGCGTCGAGCCCGAAGAGTAATCCACAAGGGCAGGGCAGCGAGGAGGAAAGAAGGCAAGCAACGGCAGAGGGCGGCGAGCGACGGCGCGAACCAGCCTGAAGGGGGACGGGGGTGGAGGGAAAAGAATATAGACTCTTCTTAGGGTTGCTACGAGTTGCAATATGTGCACCGCATACACACACAGAGGAGGACTATTTTTTTCCTGGTGAACTCTCTCTCTCTCTCTTTCTCTTTCTTGGTGAAACGTAAGGGGAGCAGCAACAGGAGGAGGAGATTCGTGGGGGAGGAAGAGGGGCCCATAAAGGAGAAGGAGGGATACGGGGACCGAGGTTCGAGGCG
>NT_176463.1:1288814-1324501 GCF_000188095.3 Bombus impatiens
CGCCGCGTGATTGCTTCCCCGGGGCAGGCATCGCGTGTCAGGCCCCTCTTACACACTATCCCTCTGGCCCCGCTTCTCCTCTTTGCTATGCCTGGCGCTCGATCGGGCCCCTCCGTGCTGCTGCTCCCTCTACTCTTATCCAGCCGCTCGTGTTCCCTCTATCCCCGACCACCACGCGCTTTGCTCGGCCACGATACTCACCGCCGCGCCGCCCGCGCAGTCCGCTTCTTGACCACTGCTGCGCCCGCTCGGGTTGCTCGCGCGACCGTGCATCTCCGATATGCTTTTCTCCTCTCGTTGCGCTGCGCTGCGCTGTCGCAAATTGCTCCTGCATATATTGCGTATTAGTCACATCCTTTTCTTTTTTGCTTTATGTCGTATTAATTTGTACTGCAAATTAAAATTACTAATTTGTGAGTTGTTAATATCGTTAATGGTAGATATTAGGAAATAGTAACTGTAGCAAATTGTGTAGCTTGGCTAATCGAAGAAAATGTCCACTTTTATTTTACGATCGAGTAATAAGGAAATATAATATGATTTCATGCAAATGACCAATCTGTGAGATACACATGTTTTAAATTGTATGAATTTGATAATTATTCTGATATTCTGTCAGTGTATTGCGTGCAGGCAGAATATTTCGATAAGCTATTGAAATTATAGTTTTGGTGGATTATAAAAGTTCTCTAATACGAGGACATATTGTAAATAACCAAGTTTCATTGATTGTTTTTGAATTACCACTATTCGAAGAAATGGCTACTCCAAATTGTATAAACTTCATGAAACTATTTTCGTACATTTTACTAACCACTAATTTGAAAATTTAATGATTTAGTTGGGTAGTCTTCAAGCGTATGTCAAAAAGATAGGGTGGAAAGGAGTATACATTTGAATATACATTTCTGTTCAGCAATAAAATTTAAGATTTCCAACTTATGGTAAAATTTTACGTTCCCACCAGTACCATTCTGTAAATTGTTTCTCAACAATGAAGATTCAAAAAATACTTTACGCAAATAATATAAATCGTTTCTCGGTATCACCGAGGTTAGTTAAGACAATTAAGCCGTAAAATCGATCATTTTTCCGCGTGGAGCGGATCTCGCAACAAGCAACAGTATGGCGAACGAGCGAGCAAAAACATTTCGCTTCTCGAGAGAAAATGGTCGTTCATGATCTTCGGAATCCACCAATTGAATCTCGAGGAAAGATCTCATCCCGTTGTGATGGTGCCTCTCGAATGAAACGATTCGAGATTTTGCAGTATTCATAGCGAAACGATTTTGCAGTATTCATAGCGTTCCCGTAGAATTCCCACAGTAATTTCGTCTTTTTTACAAAGAGGTGGATAAAATAAAAAGTACCGTGTTATAAAGATAATGCCAGTTCTACTCGATTTCTTGCTTTGTTTCGTTCCATTCATCGAAAAATGCAACTGTGAACATTAGTCGATCGATATCATCGTACGAGCATGCGTATTATTCGATGGAAATAGCGTGATCGTTTGAAAGTTTCTGATAGGCAAAGCGTTACTTCCGAGTTCTTAAATTATCTCACGTAAATTAGATGCGGCGCAGCCCTTATTAACGATCGCCTCTATCGCGTGTATGATTTCAAGTTCGTATAATTTCCTCGCGAACGCACGCACAGATGAACTAGAGATATCAATCTTAATAACACTGCGATGGTATCGCGACCAATCTCGCCTATCCACCGACCAACGTCACGCATTGCTCCCCGCGAATTCTTTCGCGTTATATAATTCAACAAACTATGATTTCACGGTGTAACCGCTGCTATCGCCTGCCAACGCTTTACAGTCCATCACCGGGTATGATTTATTCGTCGTTTCGTCGCGTTCCTTTTCAGTGAGTTCCAACAAGTTGCGTTTAATGTCTTCTTTACAGTTCACAAAGTATAGTATGCTTTTTGGTGCAATTAAAATTTTGACCAATTCTCCGAACAAATTTGACAATTTCAGAAATTCAGAAGATACAAATTAATTCCAATCTACTTTTAAACTATATTACTTTATGATCTCTTTTCTAGTTGTAAAGAATATTAAATGATGTAATTATCGTTTCACTGTACTACCACGTGCTATCGTAGACGTAGATGACGTCAATTTCAGTAAAAAAAATGTTCTTTGTGTGTAATTAGCAGATGTATGTAAGAAATAACAGTGTTGTAATCTAAGCAGCGTATTAATATACTGTTATTATATCGTGGTATCGCGATAAGTTCATAGAAACTACGAATTAATTATATGATAGTAGCGATAGAAGGTAAATAGAACTATCGTCGATGTTCATTAACGCAAATGACATGTACAAATAATGAATTATGTAGAGGGAAATTAATCAACGCTCAACAGCATGCACGTATTTAACAAATCTCCCATCACGATTTCTTCGAAATTGTAGACTCTCCTGGAAAAAAGTCTTATTATATATCTATTTTTATATTTTATACGAGAAAAATCATAGTGATTAGTATCACGAATATTACGCTTTATTTCCCGTTCCGGATAATTTCTCATTGTCGGTACGCAATGATCGAGAAATCATGATGAAAGAATTTCGATGTAACACCAACTATGTACATACATATATAGAATGTGTCCATTCCACGAAGTTAATAATGACTGGGCGTATAATTGGCCTAGACTAAACCCACCTGTTCCCAAGAGTTAGTCACGGCACTGAAATCGTGCTGTATCGTTCGAGTTTCGAACTACATATTACGAAACCAAGCGAGACGCTGTCCGAGGAAATAATTTCCCAGGGATCGGTCGCCAGTGTTATTTTCTAATTTCGTTTTCTCGATAATTCTCTTGACAGGTCACCCTCGTCTTCTGGCTTCAAACTGACACCTGGACATCTCGTATAATATTCGTACCGAGCTTGACATGGAATTCACACTCTTCCTTAAACGGAAGATTTCTAGAACTACCATGGTATTTCATAATAGGCGGATATTTCTCCCTTTAATCAGTGGTTAATGATATTAGTTTCGTAACTTTTACATAGTTGACTTAATTCAATCGTAATTGACGAATCGTTGATCTTTCATTTTTGCTTTTTACTTGATTGAGATTTGCAATCATTTTTATATGAAATAAAAATTCACTCATTGTGATCGTGATAGAAAGAATGAAATTTGAAATCATTATTAATTAAATTAGAATTCTTGATAAAAGTCTAGTGGAAGAAGTTTCTCGTAGTAGCGGGTGATGGTAGAGCGCAAACTCGCAAAAAGCGAAAAAATTTTCCCGAATTCGAAGGCCGTACGGACGCAACGACTATAGAATTACAGGTTACGAAGGCTCGAGTGTCATTTGCAGGCAGGTCTCATAAACGACTCTTTATTTGATAATAATTGCGGCATAAGAGCCATAAACACTCATTTTCTGAGGCTCATGCTTAATACCAGGTATTTCTTGCCTCGTTTTGTCATTCCGCCGTGTTTTTCGGTGTCTTAGCCGCCCACTTCTTCGTTCCACTCTTTCGAAACTCCCTTTTTCCCGTCTTCTGGTGGATCATCACGCGTCTAACTATTAACATTATGTTATTCGACTCCGACGAGTTTCTAACAATTTCTAAGAGCTTTCTAAGAGTAAAAGCTAGTCTCTTTCATAAACTTGCTATCGTTTCAAATTCAACGTTTAATATCTATCTATTTTTTGCTACACTAGGACTCCATTAACGAAGCGTTTCTCGTTTGAACATATTTTTCTAGAGTGAAGCGAAAATATTAGAACAGGAAAAGGGTAGGAAAATAATCCCTTCTCCTTAATTAGCAGGAAAGCTTCTACTGTTTCGTTAAAGTAAAATTAATTTATTTATTCGTGTCATTGAAAAAACGTGCAAATGTTCATGTATAGTTTAATTAACATGTTTTACAAAGATTCATGCATGTTCTACGTGATTTTCTTTGTCCTTGGCTAATTCTTGGTAGCAGTAATTTTTGCGTTTCAACCTCCTGCAGTGGCGGATCTTTGTCGGCATTTTTCCCTTTTCTCTGCTTTCCACACGCAAACTCGCTGCTTGCATTCTCTCCTTTCTGCTTCCGTTATGCGATTTTCCTATCTATTAAAGAAATTGCAAGATGCGTGACGTTGAAATGAAACTTTCATATGAACCCACTGTTTAGCCAGGAGCAACGTCTTTAGACTGAACGTTCTAAAATCATCAAAGGATTTTCTAACTATCGAGGGTTATACATAAGAAATCGAATTAAGCTTTGTCTCAGAAATGTTTCACACCTCTGCCATCTTGCAAAGTTCATCCCCTAAAGCGGATAATCTACAAAAATCATCGAGTTGACGAAAATACCAAACGAGACGCGAAACACGGCGAAATTCCATTCGGACGCTTGAAGCTCGAATCGCGGCCGGGTCGACCTACAATTTTCAGACAAAAACGTTTTGTTACATTCTCCAAGTATATACATTTCGTCCTCTCCCTTGTTTCCTCTGGTTCCTTCACCGTTTTCTCTTTTTCTTCTGCGAACTGTGATCCCCTGGTCTTCCATTTCTCGTCTTTCTCTCATCGGATCCTCCGCCTTCGCTCTCTTTTGTCTTTTCTCGTTCGTTCGTTCCACGATACGAGGAGCAAAGACGAACAGACGAAACCGCAAATCTATAATTTGCCTGTCGCGATGCGTATAATCATCGAATACCAGAAACTGTGCTATTCATTATTTCATTCGGCGCATTTGCTACCAGCGTGGCGTTTTCGCGGGCCAGCGCAATAAAAGTTCCCGGTGATTATGCTAATCCAGCAAATGATACAGTCCCCAACGCCGTGACGGCGGAGAGAATCGGCGAGAGATTTGGATCTTCTATGGCCGGGCCAGCAGAGAACTCTTCCAAGCTGTGCCTATCCTTTTCCCTTAAAATCTGCGCGGTCGTCGCGTAATTCATAATTTAATCTGATTGTTCTAGATCAACCCGTAGTATCATCGTCAGACGTTCCCAGAGCATTATAGCTGTTTTCTGGTCCACTAATTATGTTCTTTGCGTTAATTAATAACATTCCATGTCATTTCATTTGATATACGAGGCGCTTTTGCGGTAAAATGTATGTATCTGTCGAAATTTAGATTGGTAACTGTAGTTGCATATGCTTTGGAATTTCGTTATAGATTATTTTACGAGTTTGTCTTTTGTTTTATTGCCAAGTTTGTTGTAAAACAGTTAAGAAATAGGACAGGAATGTTTACTTTAATCGAAGGTATATCTTTCCAAGAACTGAGTTAATTTATGATTTACGGTTCACTATATGTTTAATAAGATTCATACTCGAATCGTTATTTTAACTTTTAAGCGCCATTCTGCGCATAACAGATACTTTGAAGCTCGTGGAGTAATTCAGGAAAATATTGTTTCCAATTATTTGTAATAAAATAAAATTTTAAAATGCACATATCCTAACAAAGTATGACTTATCACCTTGTCAAGGATCGGGGGTAGATTAATTTCCAGGCAATTTATCCAGTTATGAAATTACTCTATGGTCGATTAAACGTCGGTTCTCGAATAGGCAAAGAAGTTAATATATCGTGAAATCTATTCTTTTCGAAACGGAAACTAGTAGCCCTCTCCAATTAAGATTGCCCTTTCCAAGCAATTATCCCGTCTCCTCGTAGCATTCTGATCGATCCGCTCGCGTGTTACAATCTCAAGGTCGATTATCGGGAAAGTGTTGAAGAGGTCGGAATTCGTTATAGGTGCACGTACAAGGAAGTTCCTGCTTCATCGTCTGGACACACAGGTAAACCACCCACGCGTCCAGCCGGCTGAGTTACGACCGAATGTGAGCGCACCTGATCCACGATAATCGCCTCTAATCTTCCACTTTGCTCTTTTGTTAGGTATTACCTCTTCTTTTTCCTCTTCTTCCCCCTCCTCTTTCCCCTCTCTGCTTGGCTTTGAGTGCTATATAAATCATCTGGAATGGTAAGTCGTTCGAGTAAAAGCGCTGAATGTTTTTGAGGAAAAGAGATATACGAAAGAGAGAGCTTTGCCGCTCGATCGATGTTGGATAGTTCTTAGGTAGTTCCGGATAATGATGATGATGGGAAGGCGAGGGACAGGGTGTAAATCACTTTCATCGAGTGGTTCGATTTAAAAGCAGCGTGTGTTCGAGTCGGTTAAAATTGGGATGTTTGATAAGGTTAGGTTATATTGAAGAATGAAAGTGGCCGTAGAACTTCCCTCGGTGAGTTTTCTTTCGTATGTTTATATCGTCATTTATAATCATTTACCATGATCGTAAATAACGATGGTTTTTTCGGAAACGAGATTGTTATCGAGAACGTATGGCTCGAGACATATAAATGAATAGAAAGCTAACGACTTCTATAAATGAAAGTCGAGCAAAGGTAGCGACATGAGACGGTCATTAAATTGATTTATAGGTATAGTTCGGGTTTAGTCCCTCTGATTTGTATTGTTTTCGATTCTAGCATCTTCTGCAATCGGTTTTATCAATAAATGGTGATAAAACTTAACAGTACTACCAATATATTCAAACTTATAAAACTATAATTAACTTAATTGAAATTGTACCACTTCTGTATCAATTCTTAAATTCTATGAAACTTCGTCCATAAGAATCCTAATCTCAATCTAGATCATTGAAATCAATCGGTGGGTGGAGGACAATACCGAAACGCGTGGTGGACAATATCGAAATGCGCGATGGACAATATCGAAATGCGTGGTGGAAATTTGCAGGCTACAAATCTGTTAACGCGAGGCAGCACTCGAGTAGGCTGCTCGTTTCGCCGGCTTATCCTCACAGCCGACTGCCCTTCGTTCTCCAGCCTTGGAGTTGTACGATGAAACACGTGTAAGCCGGAGTTCCGCCCACGCACGCGCATTCTGCTCATTCGTTCCTCCGTCCGCTCGCTCGTCCATCCGTCCGACAATCTGCTGGCTTCTCGTCCTTTGCCGCTACTCTGCTCGCTACGGAGGGCCGATGAGGCGAGCGTGCATTCCTTATGCATATCCCTAGGGCTTGCCGGTGCAGGATCCGGCAATTTGTACGGATCTGCGCATATACGTAGGAGCAGTTAAACGCGGCGTTATATTCAAATCAGCGTGCTTTTGCTTCGTTTCCAGAGAAAATTAGAAGGAATTTTAACGCGCGAGTCTACGCCTGAAATTTCGATCCGGGCCCCTCGCGGGACACCGATAAGTATCTTGATTTTTTAGATACGGCTAGCTAGATAACAATAATTACGATGACGTCCATGTTGATGATGATGAGGATGATTACGATGATAATGATGGAGATGCCGATGATCATGACCAAGACCAAGTTTTCGGCGTGTCGTGGTAATGGGTATTCTTAGCGGAACTTACTTAAGTATAGTTTTACGATGCGGTATGATGTTTCCTAGATTCGTTGCTGCGTATGTCTGTAGTAAAACAGACCATTTTGATCAGACAAGCGAACGAAGACTGCGCGGAGAAGCTTGCAGATCGTGTCGCGTTTCTAAATTTCTATAAAGGATCTGTATTATTTGTATTTTATTAAAAGTTAAATGTAGTTCAAAGTTCGTAATCTACAGTCGATCGCACAGGTATTCACCCACCTACTGCGTTCGAATTTTTCAACACACTATAATATCTCATCTAATTTTATGCTGTTGGATAGCAATTATTAATTTCTAGGAATGTTATCTTCTTCCGTATTAATAAAGAATAATTTTTCTGCGTTTTTGATCCTAACTTTATGCGCATATGTATGTATTATGTGTTATCTTCTATAAATCTCAGTACACGATGTCTCTTCCAGACTATGAGAGTACATAGTTGGAATCGAAGCTTTCGTTCCCAGGAAAATACTGAACAGCCATCCCTCCCTCTTAAGAATAACATTCGCGGAACGTATTACAAGCCAGCATCTTCTATGTAAATCAAATTTCTGTAGAAATGTCTGCGGCACGTACGCGGGTCCGCGAAGCCATTGAATCTAGTAGATAGTTGATTTCCCAGATCGGATTCCCTCGGGCTGAGGGCTTGTCGGTCTGCCTGGCTATCTGTCCGTCTACTTGCGTCTATGTCACACGACTGGATCCGCTTGATAATAATTGTTTGTTGCGATCGAGCTGTACGCGCATCGTACGCACAGATTCGAGCCTTTCGGGCACAACTTTGTGAACCGTTGTTTGGCAATTTCGCGACCACCATCGCTTTTTCATATTCTGCTTCGGATTCCAGATATTGCTCCCCGCTAGATGCTATTCACAAAGTGTACAAAATATTTTTTCCCTCTTTCTGTTTTGTTCGATAGTACGCTTTGATCGAATAAGGAATCGCGAAAAGGCACAATTTTGATAGTTCGCAAAATCGAAACTGCCGGGTCACCTGCAAAATGAATTTTTTGGATCGTTTTGTAATAGTTTATCAAATGCCATATATAAACGGAATGGTTATCTATTTAGCTTTAACACGAGTTTGATTATAAAATTACACACCGTTGTATAATCATGATAAACAGTTGTATAAATTTAGGACGGGAGACTTATGCAAATAATTACAATATTAATATTCATAATATGCCCAAGAGAACAACATATGTAGCAAACGGATACCACTCAATATCATGTGTACAAGATGTAGTTCTCGTCTCTCCTCATCTGTTTTCCTTCTTATATTCTACCTTGATACATACGATATATGGAATGTGCCACAAACAATGTTGCGCAATTTTCCAATCGGAATTTTTCTCAGCTCCGTGGGCGACCTTCCCGACCTGTTGATCGCATTCCTTATGATTAGAGGGAATCGAACACTCGATCGCCGATCTTGCATGCGCTTAGAGATGGTTAAATTACAGGCTTGCGCGCATTCTATGAAATTATCAACTCGACAAGTCGATCGGGGCCAAATATACAATTCCAATGACACACGCGATCCCCGACCGTTACCGTGGGATGATTTAAGTATTCGTATAACGGGCTTCGTTACGATTACCGGATGCACATAATGACGTGAAAACAGATAGGATCTCGTAGCATAAGTACCCACGGTACGTAACGAGGGCTGGTTGCGTGGGTGGAAATGAGATACATTTCACGGGGTGGAAAAGTAAGTGATCAGAGCGCGCGAAACTCGTCCATCTGGCGCGAGTGATAATTACCTTTTGCGTGTTTTCAAACATTTAAATAGCTCTAGTAAATTGTTAAGCATATCGACCGGCCGTATATCTTGGGCACGATAAAATCGTAATGACTCAAACGACGGGCCTGAACAAGCTCGGAAATAATCGGTAGACAGTTGACCACCGCGCTATGATATAGGAATCCAATTTGTTATTATAATATACTGTGCTGTTAACGGGGAGGGGGGGGGCAGTAACTCAGCGGAAAACTTATACCCACCGAGCAATCGTTCGTCGAAGCTCGTACTTATACCGGACCAGGTGCGGTGAATAGGCAACATCGATCGTCTAGTTAACAGACAGTAGTCTGTCTTTCGATTGGTGGTGCAACATCGCCTTTTTATAAGCGGGATGAATCACGGTAAATTGTAAAGAAACGTTTCGAAAAAGATAGATACGTGGCTTGGTACGCTGATATGGTACGCATGTAACGTGATAAGTCAGATGTTTGCGGTATAAATAGATAAACTGGTCATCAAAGAGTCACTGTCACTCCGTGGATGACATTAGATGTCTGATTTGTGCATTACAAAAGAAACATTTCCTTTCGAGTTTACTAAGGAACTTCCTTATCTTCCATAAAACCTAAATATCATGGCACCGAATGTTATTAAATTTCCTACTATAACTAACTAACTATAAAAATAGTCCTTGTTATTTTATCCAACGGTTGGTCGTTAAAATAGCGCTGACACTGTTATCTCAGACACAAGATTTCTTTCTACGAAGAAATTACATCAATTAAATAAACCTTGAAAATTCAAAGCTTTCTTGGAAGCGCAAATAACGTTAAATGGAAATACAAGGACCACTAATGGTTAAAGAGTTAGGTCAAAACACCGGTAGAGACTCGCCTGATTCAAAGGGACAGCAAGATCCGCCTACGCAGCGTCGTCGATTCGGATCGATGTTGGATCCATTAAAGATCCGCAGGCAGATAGGAGAGACATGATGAAGAACGAGGGTCCGGAACGGGGCCCGGCACGTCCATCTGGCGCGGGTGATAATTATTGCTCGCGTGTCTCCAAGCAGCGAAGTGTTCCGTGGCGCCACCAAATTATTAGCCTTATCCGCGGCACGGTGATAATTATATAGTCGAATAAGGCTCTCGGCGCGCTTGGTCCCGCAAGGGCCACGGTGTTGGTTGCGTCAATGCTTTTAGGACTTTATAGGCCGCGGTTGATGCGGTCTACACGGGGTTACCTAATGAAAAGGTTACTTGACCCCGGCCAGAACGCCCTGGCGCCTCCTTCTCTAGCTAGCTAGGTTTCCCCACCCTTCCATTCTTCCCCTTTTTTTTAGCTATCTCTTTCTTCACCGACCGGATATACATCTACTAAACGCGTTAAACGCGAAAGCGAGCGAGGCACTCGAGAGAGGATGCGAATCTGGTTCATGAGAATCCTTCCGTCGAGACTCGGTGTTTCCGCGAAATCCTCCCCTTTTGGATGAGAGAAGCGACGCCGCCCTCAACGCCTCCCACGTAGACGGCTCCGGATTTCTGGCAAAATGCGAGTTTCGTCGGAACTGAGCCGGAAACGATGACCTTAAGCCTCGAATTGCAGTTCCGCCGGGAAAATCTCTTGTATTGGCAGCGTAACTTTGTCACCTTCTTCTTCTTTGACTATGACATCTTGTTCCTTTGCTTCGCAACCTCATTGTTTTTCCTGATATCATTTCGTCTCGGAATTTAATCTTAGAGAAATTGTAGCTCTCTGTAAATACGCTTAGTTAGTAGTAACCTTCGTAGCATGTAACGTTCGCATATGAGAACTTTAATAACCTCAAGTTTACTTGGAGGCTCTGATTCGAAACTATTTCTATATCATCAAGATATCTAATCTATCTATCTATTATTATTATAATAATATCTCTATAAAATTGTGGAACGAATGTTCTGATAAACGATCGGCATAGACAGCAGGTAAATAAGAAGGCTGATCATTTTCCCAAACAGCGATCGACCCTTGTCACTCAAGATCATGCTGCATAACAGCTACCATTATGTATTACAGTGTATTTTATGGGGTCTCTGTGGGGTGTTTCCTTTATGGATAGGTTTAGGTATAATCCTATCTTTTCCAATGATTATTTTCTAAAAAATGTCGAGAAACTAGAATATTCTTATAAAATACTTCTAATACCAGAAACTTCTCATTTCCTCTATAACTATCTTGAGAAGAAATCTTTCAGTTGAATTTTATGTCAAGAATAATTTTTATCCAGTAAGATATTATCTATTTTGCAACATTGTATGTATGGTAATTTTATTCTAATGATTTCATATGAAATATGAGAAAGATAATTCTTTGTTATATAAAACATGTAGAAGTTTCCTTCTTCGACGTGGCGTTACTGAACAACAAAAGTTCTCGATGTTTTTCCTTTTTATATTGCAACCACGATGCTATATAATCGTTATTTATAGATCTAGAGCTTATTGCGTTGTTATATGTTTTGATTCATTGTTGCTTATTTTACTTGCTCGTAATATGCGAGTCAACAGTTTTCTATATTCACCGATATCGTCTTGTTTTCATTGTAGATTGCGTACTTATAAGTTACGTACGTGCGTTCACGTTGCAATAAACCTTGATCTGCTTCTAACATCGCAATTTGCCAATTAGATTGTAACAGAAAATAGATCGATGAATCTTACGCTATTACGATAGCAGAATATTGTGGTGTCATCTTAGGTGATTAATTTTTTACTTATCTTCCACATATTGTGAAGAAATTTACACAAATATTAGAGGATATTATCGAATATAATATTCAATAAGATGACGCATACGTTCGTCAATTGTATTTAATATGTTAACAGAACTAACCTGAAATTAAAATAATTCGAGCTTCCAAGAATTTCTCCATTTTCCAACATTCTTCTCCCACGAAATACTCGCGCAAGCGCGCTAGATTCCACTTAACAGAGATATTCTAGCATTCGAGCGTTTCCAAAGAAACTGATCAAGGCTGCAGACAAAGAAACAAAACTTCCATGCGTCCTGCCACGATCGGTTACGACCTCTGAAGTTCTTGCCTTTTTCCAAATCCGCGATTCGTCGTAAAGAGCGTTCGTTCGGACGAGAGCAACGCTTCGTCGAGGACCGTTCGCTGGAACGCGTATAGGATTCTAAGCGATTACGCGAAATCCCTAATGGAAATTACAGTGGTCTCTAAGTGGCGTGAGGATATACTTACCGTGCCTCGTGAGCTCCGTTAGCGCTTTTTAACCAAGTTTGACTTGCTTCGTCTGTGAGATTGTGTGGGAAGCGTTTCGGTAATCAATGGTTCTGGCAGGTAGGCGCCCTTTTAGTGGCTTTTGAAGAGTATAACCACAGTTTTCGGTTCTCTTCCGAGGCTAGGCAACCGATCTTTCTCTCTGTGCCGTATTCCCTCCCTCGCTTTCTCGTATCGCGAGTTCTCTCCACCGAAATTCTCTTCTATACGCTGTGGCAGACAGCGAAACACGAGGACAGGCGAACATCGGAAGCAGAGAGATTTAAGCGAAAGTAAAAGTTTAAACATTACGTCCGAGGGACATACCGAGATACGCGCGTTCTTCCAAACGGTCCATTTAAAAGTTTTACGTTTCTTTAATGTAGAGGTGTATCGTTCACATGGAATGACTTTTACCTTCGTACTTAATGGTCTTGATGTAGAAGATAGGTCGCGGCACTTAAGAAATGTACTTAATAATGTGAAATTTGCAAAAGACCTGAGATTCATTTTTTAAAACACAACACTTCTTGCAATTCAAGACCACAGAAAAAAGAACACGATAAGTCTCATAGGTATCAGTCTTCAAAGACACAAGCTTTTGAGAAATATCTGATAAATCTACGAAGTTTTATAACCAGCTACATAATGTTACGAGAATCAGTATCTTTGAAATATTCCGAAAGCTAAATTCCTAATGCTAAAAACAAATAAAAAGAAACTCACGAAACCATAGAACACGCATCGTTACAAATATTGATAGAAAATAAATCAAACTATCCTCACCATGAACCTTTCTTTCTCTCATGTGGACCATTTATTTTCCGTGAAGAAGTAAATGGAACGAAAGCGACGAGGTCGAATTTGTCTCATCACGGACCACCGCGTAGCCGAATTGAAGCGACCTGTGCTCTTCTGTTCAAACAGATCAAGGTGCCGTGTGTACATTGATTCCTCCTACGGGTTATCTCCCAGTCTTCGCGTGTATGTAACTACGTGAATCGTGAACGGCTCTAATATCGGTCCAGCCTTTGTGCCGTTTGTTTGCTTTAGTCCGGCCTTGTCTGTATCGATCTCGTCCGCGAGGGGCCCTCAAGATTCGTCTTGAATCGTGCAAGTATAGTACAAATCAAAATCCACAGCTACATAGTTCGAGCAAAAGGCTCAACCACGAATTGTCTTGATTCGATTCTATTCGGGGTCCTGACCAAAAATTCGATACGCATCCCGATTACTTCATTGAACCGTTGCCATCAATACGACAAGAGGGATTGGAAGTAAGTTTGTTTGATCGATTTATTGGGATACTTTGAAAAGCTGACAAACTGAGTGAAATTGATTCAAATAATGGATTTGACAGAGGTATTGTTTAAGGATAATGGTAAAATCTTTTGCAAAAAGACTCATATTTTATTTCAACCGATAAATCGAAAAAAATTCATAATTTTTGGTATAAGACCCAGCACGAAATTTACAACATTTAATTAACAGTCAAATTATTTAATTTTAGTTATTGTTCTGTCAATTGTTCTGTACTGCCTTTAGAAAACTTTTCTTTTGAAGGTTATAAATTATCCTTATTATTATTCATTCAAAATTTCGATAGTTCTCAAATATTTCACAATCATCAGGATGCGAGCTTTTCAAGTATTATGATGTTTAATGCTTGATGAACGATTAAACAATTAAAACGTTAGGTTCAATTAGCGTCGATCGCACTCTGAGTTCAAAAGTTCGGGTACTAAAAAGGCGCGTTAACATCAAAGGTTCGGTGTACAGGTGGGTTTGGGTTGGAGGCGTTCGATAGTGTACTGTTTACAGGGGCCCACGGTTATAATTTGAGCAGTGATAAATCACAAATTCAGCACGTACTCGAATGTACAGGCTCGTAGGTTTCGTTTCAGATGGTGGTACCTACGTCGGCGAGTCGGATCGACCTTCGACCCTTTAAAATCCTCTTCTTCTGCCGCTTCGCTTTCGGGGGGCGAACTAAAAGGTAGAAGAAAACATCGAAAGGGGCGTACGGTACGCCACGTCGTAAACATATTTTTATTAAATAATTAGAGATTAGGGCTGCCCTTAATGGGTGGTTAGCCAACTCGTGCCCTCCATTCCGCGCATTCCACCGCAGCGTACGTGAGATTCCCACACTATGTATCTCTTTAAACTTCCTTTGGTTAAGCAGCGTCAAGATAAACGGACTCGCCAATTTTAAATGGTTCGAACTTCGAAAATGTTATACGTATTTGTTATGAGGTGTTGAAGACCTGCAAACACCGTTGCTTCCAGATTATTTCATTTTATATGTTCTTGTGACGCGGTGCAGTAACAGAGCGAACGTTTCTTTAATTTCAATTTTATTTAACTAAGTTTATTTGATTAAGTTAGTGTTAGGCTGTCAGGAAGGAGATAACCCTGGACCAAATAGAGGTGGGGTAACGAAACGCGAACGGAACTAACGTGCAACGCGTGTTACATGTTTACTGACCAAACGTGACGATAATTATCGTGTAGTTGTAAATTTAACGTAAATATGTTCGATCACGCGACGATGACTCTCCAAACGCAGGAGGAAGAAACACGTCAGTTCAGATGTTTGTCGTTGACGTGAAGCGAGGTTGAGGCGTCTACGGTTGCCACGTTCCTTACCCTGAATATGTGCTGCTCGTTAAAAAGAGAAAAATGTTAAAGGGCGAGTGAAATGAGCCGCACGGACAACGCTGCGTTTCAAACGGCTCTATGCGACGATGCTTTTTAAGGGACCTAAAAATAGTGTCCCTTCTAAGATTGTAGGTCACGAGTCGCATCAAAGAAAACTGTCCTCCTCTTCTACTTTTTTAATCCTCTGTGCGCGGGGTCACGGAGGCCGTCCACAATACGGACGCTCGTGATATTCATATGCCGACGTGTATACATTTCTTAAACGATTTTTTCTCCCTTTTCGAGCTTCGACAAACTCATTGCGCTCAAGGTGTCCGCGAAACCTTCGGCCGCCGGAATAGTTTCCCAGTTTTTATACATGCGAAAGTGGATGCTTTCCCTTGGATATAGGCCAATGCACCAAACAGGATTTGAAGTGTCTCAAAGCGTATCTTCGAGTGATAGGGGTAGTTTAGGTTGGCGAATTTGATAGAGAGTAAAAGAATTTTTAGAAGGGGTGGTTTGAAATGGAGATTGAAGATCAATATATTCTACCCTTCTTATGGCTCTAAAAGATTTTTTCGATTATGTTGAGGCATAAAAGACGAGAGTGCAATATCATGTATGTATACAACCATGTGGATAAATCTTCAGACACTTTCAAATTTTAGTATGGGGATTACAGAACGAAATTAAATTATGGATGAGACTATACATTTGACTATTTTTTTTTTTTTTTACAAAAACGCGTAAGAAGTCAGATTAGCTTGAAGCAATTATCCTTTAAAATTGCCGATATCAGTAGAATTAATTTTCAAATTCACAAAGAAGTTTATTAGCAAATGATCATTGCTCAATTTTTCAACTCCCAAGCTTTTAAACGTAAACATTTCTTCACATCCCATCCACTGTTCGTCATTCATTAACAGTAGCTCTGCGGTTTCTAATCGCTTAAAATCGCACTCCATCGGCATTTCTTTCAATTCTCGTCCGACGAATGTATCTCGTGATTTGAATAAAAAAATTACCCCCGACACGTTGCCCCACATATAGAACGGAACTCATCTGACGAGGAAAGCGCTCGATTAAAGGTGGAGAATCGTTCGAAGGGATGGTAGGGGAAACGTGCGGGGCGAATCGATGGTGGAATGCTCAAGGCCAATTCCAGCATCGACCCCGGTCGTACGTCCCAGGTGTTCGCTGGTAATTAATCGAAGGTTTAGGTGGTGGCCCATCCGCGTACCCGCGAGCGGCGAAATTAAGAGCGAGGACAGCGGCGGCGTTCACTATGAGCGCCGACACAGGCACCAACGGGCTACTCATTCAATTATGTTGCTGACACCGGTCGCATCAATCTTGCCGAGCCGGCGCTAACGCGCGCTGGATTTCGATGGATGCAGCGACACGCGCGCCGGAAGTGGACGTGCTCGGCCTTTTGCCACGTGGACACCTTCGTATACGTACTACGCGGATTAGGGTGAATTGCGCAATTTGCCCGGATAAATACGTTTACTTAGCCAGCGTCTCGTTTTCGCGCGAAAACGTGACAAAACGCAAGGATCCAAAGCGCTCCGATTGCACACGATTAGAAGATAGAACTTTGCTCGTTTTTGCATATTACATAGGTACAGGATAGTGTCGCGAGCAAATAAATTTTCGCAAGTGTTTGGTGCTTGAGCGATATTTAACGATTTTAGAACGTTTTGTATGTTTTTGAGAGATATAGTAATGTTTGTGTTATATTTACGCTTTTGATATCTTCTCTTGGTAGACTTAAAATATATAATAGGTTTTCATTCTTTTTAATTATGATATTAGAAATGATGTATTATAGTGTGCAACAAGTTTAACCGTTTGAATCCCAAGCAGCGCTATAGCGCTGTTGAGATTTTGTGTCGAAAAGTCCCAGTACATTTGAACGCTACGGGCGATTGACGGTATTTTGTATTTCATTGTTATCTTCTGAATAATTTTTATTGAACAAAACTTGAAATATTTATAAATTAATAATACGCATATATAATAATATAGATGTATTTCATAAAAATAACAAATATAGCGAGCGCTATTGCGCCGCTTGTTTCTCTTCGCAATCGATTAAGACAAGCGCTATCGCGCTGTTCGGGATTTTTCGACCCTGTTTCTTCAAAGACTCCTGGGACTCAAACGGTTAATTATTCTGCGTAAAGTTCAAGACTGAATTTTAAGATAATGAAGCTTAGGCGACTCGTTATTCTACTATTCTTTGGTTGGATCTTTTTGCTGTAAGTTGGATTGTGGATAGATAATATATTTTTCGTTTTTAGCCTTTTAGCATATAGAGCAATTCATTGATTACTCGAGTACTCGCAAAGTTAAAGAAACGTGAATTTATCCATTTATGTTAATTATTTGATTTATTATGCGTATATTTTCATCGCTTTGAAACGTATAGCTTTGACAACTATAGCGGTCCTTGAACATCGATGCGCTCATTCTCATTGTCTCATTACTACAATTCGTTTAAACTAGCAACTTATCTTAAAACTGCAGATATGTTAATAACTTGTTGGTCAAAATGATTAAATTTTTGTCATGAAAAGAGGAAGAAACAACAAGTATCTTTTTTAAAACGCACAGCTTACGTAACAGTCATTAAACGAGGTATAAAATTAATATGCCCCGCTGATATTTTGATTCACGAAAATTCGCGTGAAATTCCTGCGTTCTACGAGGAATAGAAATAAAGCAGCGAAATGATTAGTTGAAGCGAAGCGACGAGGAGGTAAAAGTAACAAAAATCGTTTGCAGCGATTCTCGGGGAGGGGGGGGGCAGAGGTGGCAGAGGTTCCGCCGTATCACGACACGCTGCGGATTCCCGGGCCTCCAGAGATCTAATTTAAAATTGTAATTCACCGTTTATTTCGGCGAACCCGTTTCCCTCGAACTCACGAAATGCTTCTGCGATCTGAAGCGGGTCTTCCGTGCACGATACGACGAATCGTGTGCCGGAAAAAGCGTGAAACCTGAAGAAGAAGGAAAGAAGAATCGTGGGTGGCTGGTATAGAGATCGAGGGATTGGAAGAAGTGGAGGAACGAACAGAACAGGATATAACGTGAAAAGAGATTAAAAAACAGAGAGACACGGGGCGAGGGAGGAGAAAACCGAGGTGATAAAGGTGGAAACAGATACGAGGAGCATGACAGGGTGAGAGAAGAAGAGAGGAAGGTGTAGATAGAGACAGAGATGGAGAACAAGTGAGAGAGAGAGAGAGAGAGAGAGAGAGAGAGAGAGAGAGAGAGAGAGAGAGAGAGAGAGAGAGAGAGAGAGAGAGAGAGAGAGAGAGAGAGAGAGAGAGAGAGAGAGAGAGAGAGAGAGAGAGAGAGAGAGAGAGAGAGAGAGAGAGAGAGAGAGAGAGAGAGAGAGAGAGAGAGAGAGAGAGAGAGAGAGAGAGAGAGAGAGAGAGAGAGAGAGAGAGAGAGAGAGAGAGAGAGAGAGAGAGAGAGAGAGAGAGAGAGAGAGAGAGAGAGAGAGAGAGAGAGAGAGAGAGAGAGAGAGAGAGAGAGAGAGAGAGAGAGAGAGAGAGAGAGAGAGAGAGAGAGAGAGAGAGAGAGAGAGAGAGAGAGAGAGAGAGAGAGAGAGAGAGAGAGAGAGAGAGAGAGAGAGAGAGAGAGAGAGAGAGAGAGAGAGAGAGAGAGAGAGAGAGAGAGAGAGAGAGAGAGAGAGAGAGAGAGAGAGAGAGAGAGAGAGAGAGAGAGAGAGAGAGAGAGAGAGAGAGAGAGAGAGAGAGAGAGAGAGAGAGAGAGAGAGAGAGAGAGAGAGAGAGAGAGAGAGAGAGAGAGAGAGAGAGAGAGAGAGAGAGAGAGAGAGAGAGAGAGAGAGAGAGAGAGAGAGAGAGAGAGAGAGAGAGAGAGAGAGAGAGAGAGAGAGAGAGAGAGAGAGAGAGAGAGAGAGAGAGAGAGAGAGAGAGAGAGAGAGAGAGAGAGAATAAAGGACGAAAGGAGAAAATGCAGCGCGATCAGTGGTGGCAGCGCGGCGTGGTTGGCGGCGAGCTCGTCCGCACGCGGGAATTTCAATAACCCGCGGGACACAAAGCGGAATGTATGTAGTCACATCTGGCCTGGTCTCATGCGGCGGCAGTTCTCGGTTTATGTTGGACCGTCGGCGCGGGGACGGAAAATCACGATTGCCGGGAAGCGGCTGAGAGCAGGCAGCCGCGGATACGTCGCGAGAAAGGGACAGACGGTTAAAGAGAGAATGAGCCAGAGAATCCATCGAGGGGGAGAAACGACAGTGAAGCGACGGAGATGGAAGCAGCGAGTCGTGCGAGTATATGCATACGTGGCTGGACAGAAAGGGACGGAGATAGCTGGAGAAAGAGAATGGATAGGGACAGGGAGAAGAGAAGGGTGGAAGGGAGATGGGATTGGGGCGCGGGGAGGGAAAGAGAATGGATAATGATCCAGCCGGCACTACCAGCAACCACCCCCGTACAGAATGTGTCTGACGAGAGGCAGAAGGAGAGACAGAGAGAAACGTGGAGAGCTAGATGCCACGGGGAAGAGAGAACAGAGGGGGTGGTGGAAGCTATCGCGTACACGTAGGTGGATGCAGCGGCCAGGAGAAAGGGTGAGAGAGCGGTGTACCGCATGCATATTGAAGCGTCATTTCATGGTCACCGCAGACTGGAGCTCCCCGTTTAGACACGCACACCGAGCTGCTAACGGCAAAAAGGTCGTTCGATTAAACGTACCGAAGGAATCGCGCCGCTTGATGGATATTTATGCATATTCGGTTGACGACCAAGATACGTTTCATCGCTCGAGATCCAGAACGCCAACGACCTCTCGCTCGATGGAGAAAACAAGAAGCGAGCGTGGACAGGTGCTATGAGGACCGATGCTTTTATTCCGTCTCTCTGACGTGTTTGGAACGATTTTTATGAAATTGGAAATGGAAGAATAGATCGACAGTGTGCCATCTGTATTAACGCGTCAACTGCTACGTAACTGTCTTACGTTCTATACTGCGTTGATGTCGTTTATTTTAGCACGATACCTACATTGTACTATGCATATTAAAATTGTAGCGTTGAATTATTAAATATTTTATTAGTATGTCCGCCCTCGATCATCTCGCGACAACAAACGTGTTAATAAAAGTTAAAAAAAAAGACAAAATTATTCGTGTCTTACAATTAGAAATTTTTATGCGTAATATTCATAACGACAGAAAATGAAAAGTTTCATATTTGTGTGACGTCATAATGGCGCAATATTCGTATAAATAAAAATACAACAAGGATATTATTTCGTTCCCGTTTTGCATTTCAATTACTCAATGAATCTGGATGAATGTTCGTATCGCTGGAAGACGGCTTCCTATTGCAAATCAGGGGCAGGTAACTGAAAGGTGATGTGTGCCAACCGCGACGCACCGTATATTATATTCATTGGACATTTCATGGTCACCGCAAACCGAGACTTCCCATTTGCACATGAGGACTTCCGGCAAAACGGTAACATTCGATATCGCCACGCTCGATGTGTACTTACGCACGTGAACAAGTACCCGTGCAAATTTGCATAAACACATTGCTCACTCGCTACGTGTACAGTTTGAAGAAACGCATATCCCGACATCGGGCGGTCGTAAAATGTCATTAGCGATACTCGATTTGCCAGTAAAAGAATATCATTAATAAGTTTACACGCAACGAAGACAGCGAACGATTGCATAATACATTTTTTTACGAGCTATGAAATGTGGGGTTTTAATCATATTCCCATTATTCGGTTATCATCCAACGATTCATGGTATGATTGATAGTCGGAATTCTGTGTAATTATGTAACATATTGAATTGATAGAAAGTGCCATTTAATTAAATTTCAATGCTCTTCCATGCATTGTAAGGTAATATTAACAGAATGACGATATTAGTTAACACCGTAGAAAATTAATCTATAGCACTATTTGCTAATTTGAAGTAACATGTAACTCTAAAATAAAGCAGAAAAGAAGTAGTAATATTTCTATTAATGAAACAAGATAAAGTTTGAGTTTACCCTTTTGCGTCATTCTCACTTGTAATATTTCGTGACTTTTTACGTATTGCCTCCTTTAATTACGCGAATACCGGCAAGTTTAGTGGTTGTTATCGTGTATGATACCCTCAATTACATTGTTGTTTCCTTTCTTTTCCCTGAAATTTTGCAATGGAGCACGTGAACTAACCTAGTAGGCTGCCGCCTGTCACTTTCATGACGTTGTCATAACGCGATTAGGTAGATGCACAGCGAGCATACAGGGTCAGATATGGCATACGCACACGCTGCAATGACAGATCCGAATTAATCCTCTGTATTGAACGCAGAAGTCTTCGCAATACAAGAGAACACAGATACTCGATGCCAGCATAATTTATGCAGTTTGTGAATTGCATAATAATTCGATTGGAATAATGATTAACCATGATGTCCCATTCTAACGAACTATTCCAACGTTTACAGTATATCAATGTACTCCAATTTTGTTTTTTTATGCATTTTAACCTCTTTAGAGCGATCTGTTTGTAAAAGTTTGAGAGAATCATATTGGTTGATAATATCTTGCTTTTATCTGTAATCCGAATCAAAAACAATTTTTGTTTTGAAATAGATGTACATATTGGGAATGCATGTTTGTAATGGATAAATACAAGTATGGAACAAATTTTGGCGTATATCGTAAGTATGTTGACATTAATTTATAGTTTGAGATATGGAACGAAATATTCTTTATCTGGTTTTTATCGTGTTTTTAATATTTTTGTTACTTAGTTATAATTGTCCTTTGATTTATATCAGAAATTTTGTATGTTCGGTAATATACATAATTGTACAAAAACTACAAGATCGAATGGTGTGCGTGTCGATACTTAAGCTTCAATGTTACGGAATAATGCAGAACTTAAGCTGCTGAACGTATAATTTACATGCATAAGTAATTGGTCGAAAGAGTAAGTAATCACAACAGTATCTTCCTATAATTACGAACTGCAACTACAACAATATTAGAGCAAAATTTTGAAAGTGTCGCGGGAATAATAAATAATTGTCCTTCGCTGTAATCAGTATCATTTATCGTATAAGCTCTCTTAGTTGAAATGTGAGCGGATTATATGAACATGGGGCTTGATTACAATTGAAATTCTACTGCGCACACACAAATTATGAATTAATCTGTCATCCTTGTACGAATATTTGTTTATTTCTTATAGAAAAATTCACAAATAGAGCAAATGTAATCACGCAAACGAAGCTTACAATCAAAGAACGTAAATTTACAAGTATCCATCACTTATGTAATCACTTCGAAAGTGAAGTAGTTCCAGTGAAGTGCACTGTGAAGAGCCAAGTCTATTTTCACCTATTCTACAGTAACCACCGGCCAGTCGACGGCCGATTTCCGATTTAACGAATCAGGTCGAAATTCTTGGACCATGAAACAACTCTTCTCGCTTACCTTCGATCGCAGCGAGAGCTTTCGGACGAAGAAACGAGTGACGACCGAAAGCGAGCTTATTTGCCGTGAGTATCCAGCAAACGGTTACATCGTCGGTATCAGATTAAGATTCACTTTAGGAAGCCGGTTTATCTTTAGAGGTTGCACCTTCCGCCTCGCTTGATAATTCAATTCCTTCCGCGCTGGCAACTCTCCTTCGTTCTCTCTATCCATCCAACCAAACACATAGCCATCCAGTCATCCGGCGGCTTCTCCGAGACAGAGCTGGTTAGCTCTAGCGAGATTATACGCGAGCTACAAGCGAAAGGGAAAAAAGGAGAGACAGAGCGAGAGGGAAGGCGGAGAACACCACCGGTGGTTCCTCTCCCTAAGGTGCATCGATTTCCTCATACCCCCGTGGGCCCGCGCGCCACGGCAGCCACCCACATTCGCATATACCTCAGACAAAGAGACCTAGATAGACGGAAGCCTACCCTGTACGAATAGCAAGGAAGGAATGGAACGCCGGCGGCCATTTTGTAAGCTCTTCCCGGAGGAATCAATGTGACGTCGCCTGAGGGGCGCTTGCGCTGCGGGCAACCCTCCGTTCCGTCCCTCCAATCCTTCCTCCTCCGATCAATTCCAACTTCGATGCCTCCCTCTCTATTTCTCTCTCACTCTCTGTCTGTTTTTTTGTCTTGCCATCACTATCTGTGTCCTTCTTTTCTCGTCTATCTTTTTCCATCTTTCGATCTTTCCTTCTCCCTTTTCCACGCAATCGTTTCCCTTGTCTCCCCGTACCGTGCAGTCCGTGTACATTTCGCGCTCGGCCACCCTCTCGGCTGTTCCAACTTGCGCGAGAAAGCATTAAACGATGCGAACGCGTCGTTCACCGAATTCGTCGGAGATTTATGCCACGTTATGCCTATGGAAAATTCACCGAGATCCAACGATATGCTCGTTGCCAGACGCGAGAGAAATCATTCGAGAGATATAGAGGTTGATTTTTAATTCGAGAAGAAAGCAAGTTGAGAACGATCGCTGGAGAAAGTATCGTTGAGAGCAGTTTATAGATAGAACGTAGATGAAAAGCTAATGATTGTTCTTGAATCTTGAACCTCTTTCTTGAATTTCTGAAATTAGAGGCTGATATGAGAGGTTGAATTTAAATGTTTACGTTTTTCAATTGGAAAGGGTGGTTGGCCCTTGAGGGCTGGTTCTATCTCGCAGTACACCCGGTCTGTTGGATGTATCTTTGTTACTTCGTTTACAGTGCAACGGAACAAAAGGGAGCGTGAATCGAGTGTAGTTGAAAGCTGATTTTCCAAGCTTTGTCTGTACCTATAGCGTCAGAACGTTGTTTTGATGTTTCGACTACGAATTTTAAGGTTATTTTTAGTCAAATCTTTGATACATCGCGCCGCGTCCTACGATGGCGTTGCAGTTTGCTGCTTCCGTTATCGGCGAAAAATATTAGAAAGAAACACGCGATAGTTATGGATCGAGTTTTTGAAATTAAAAGAAATTATTTCAAATATAAGGCAACGTGAACATTTGTAATCTGTAGAACGATATTCTACATAAGAGTCTGTATCATATATTAAATTTTACGAAAGTAGCTAAATTATTCTTTCTTTCAAATTCAATTACGAAAATTGTACTCCGTACGTCACACCTAACTGTTCGCTTCTACTAACACGTCTACTATTCGCGACTCGTCATGGTAGTTCAAGTTTCGTATTGAACTAGATTCGCTCGAGAAGCATACGTCGGTTCGCGGCCGAAGGTGCCAGCCAAAAAATCAATGAGCAAGAACGTGGCGGCCGTAATAGACGTACGCGACAATCTCGCATTTTCGTTCCACCGGTCGTCGTTACGCACAAACACACCTCGTTCACACAATACGCACGTACAAAGAGGATGGCCACGATACGGTACCCAAATTATTCCAGATGTCCGCCATCTCGTGGCGATTCCTCGACGACTTCTTTTTACACTGCCGCAGCTTCGTCGATATCCACGGCAATGAAGCAACGATGATAAAAATAAAAAGACAAACTCTTATCCTGTTCTTGAGCGTTGCTCTGTTCGACCCGAAGAGGAAAGCAACGGAGGAGAGCGAGACTTTATACGCGTCGAGGGCAACTGAAATTTATAATGCCGGGTAATCGTAGCAGGGCGTGCACGCACCTGGGTACTAGGGTACCGGCACGTTATTATGATTAGCTACTTTCGGTCCGGTCCAGGGGAGTGCTGGAGATTCCGATCGGATACGCGATACGCGACGCACACCTCGGATTACGGCCGGAGAAGATGATCTTCCTGTGGACGCCCGGGGCCGTCGTCAGGTACCTACACCCTACCCACCTCCTACCAAGACATACTTCATTTATTATGACTGTGATCATCGATTATGCACCGACGTCTGCCCCCCTCTCACCTCCAGCTCTCCTCGCGTTCTGTTTCGCCCTCTGCCTTGTCCTTCCTTCGCCTCTACCCTCGTTCCAACCCTTTCTGTTCCTCTGCAGCACTGTGCAGTGCACCTCTCGTCCGCTTCGTTTCCTTCTATTCTTTCCTTCTATTCTCGCGTGCGTTCTTCCACTGTCTTTTATATTCTTGAAAACCGTTCACAAGCGAATGAGAGCGCGTATTATCTTCGGCTGGAGGATACATCGGCCGAATTACGCCGAAAAGGGGTCGACGAATGTCCGCCGCCCTCCATTTATAGACCAGAGTGGCCGTACTTTAAGATTCGTGGCAAATTTTCAAGAGATGCTCTGCTTTGTCGAAGATTCGAAGTTTCGCCGAATTTCGATTGTTCTTGTCCGGCCATGATCAGATGGGAGAAGTAGATTAGCCGAGATTTAACGAGACGCAGCGGTTTCAACGATTCTACCGAATGGAATTGGAGAACGCAAAGGGATTGTGGTTTCGCGGTTGCTTTAAGGGAATATTTCGAGTCATCGATGATAGAGGGTGATTTGTGTTTCGAGTAGAATGGAAATTAATGAGCGAATGCTTGGAGAGACTAGTAACTTGGGTTTGTGCTAGGAAAAAAGTAAAGGGTACTACTGTATTGGTTTCGAACTGGTTTGAGTTTTTGATGATTGGATTTATAGTGTTTAGGTTGAAAACTTTTTACTGTCACTTTGAATTTCAATTAAATTCGGAGATAATTTAATTACATCAGAAATTGGAAGTTGATTTTAAATATTTCAATTACGAGATATTATATTACTCGATATTCCGCTAAACGATTGAAGAATTATCAATCGATCAAATGAAATATCACGTAATAAAATATCCAATATATTTAGTATATTTAATAGAATAAAACACATCTTGGTACGCGTAGCGGAAATCAAACATTCAGCAAAAATATAATTTTATCGAATGCGCGTTAAACACATGTATTCATTTTACCTTGGATATTCAATCTCTAGATTTACGTTTTCTTAGTTTAACGTTTCTTAACTCCTTGTTTGAATGATTTTGCTCTCCCTTTCAACTTTTCGCTTGGAATCCAATTATCGTCCAACCGTGGATCGAAGGGAATGGAAAAGTTTCACGAGACTGAAATTTCATCAGCTCTTTTGTTATGATGTTTGAGCATTATGTTTCTCGCTTTACTGTGTCTCACCGGTGTCTAAGGATAACACGCGCTCGATTTATCGGAACACGATAACTATCACGGAGCAGAGTTTGAAACGCCGCTGGCAAAATTGCGGATTTCTCTTCGTACACGTGTACTTCCAACGAAAACTCGTACATATATTCATTTCTTGAATACTCCCCCATATCGTTTCATTTTTTTTTCACTTATATCTACGGCAAATAATAATCTAGGTAACTTGGAACGTTTTCGAAATTAAAAAAGCGTTGCAAGAGACCGTGATATTAAAAAAGACATATTTTCACGGTTACGAGAGAAACATGGAAGGACGATTAAAATAATTATCACTTCTGTACTAATTATCATAATTCCTTACCAAAAAGGATCATGTGATAACTTGTTGCCAGCGTCTGTCGTCGCGTATCGTCACTTAAAGGATGATCACGTATTAACCACTTTAATTAATTTTCACATATAAAATTCTCACGGATGCGGGTGTGTTTGAAGCTACTGTTTTTTCCCTTTTGACTAATTATCTATTACAAACGGCGTCCATTCTGTGATCTGTCAGTGATCACTTTCTCCAAGATCATACCTGGCGGTTACCTGTCTACCATATCCATATCCAAAGATCTTTTTCCGGTTCTAACTACTTCCGGAGACAGTGTTCATCTGAGTAGAACAATCTATCATTCCACGAACTTCCCTTTGGCAAAATATGCCACCGTCGGCTCTCTTTCGTTACAATCATCCAACCTATGATCAAATGGCGAGAAGAAATTAGAAGACGATCGAAACGTAGCGATAAATAAGGTCAGGCGTTCGTGTATCGCGCGCAAGAAGTTTAATATCCATAATAGACATTGATATCGGAAATTTTCATTCGATCAAGCGTCGCGTGCTTACCGGAAACTAGTTGTGTACATAGTGCAGGACTATCAGCCGCGTACACGGCTATTTACCGAAATCGTATTCGACGAGTTTACATGGAAACTGGTCTTGGTCCGGTTACATGAAATACGCGGGATCGTGCTCAACGTTGCCGATTAAATTATGCCCCGGTATCGTGTGTCTTATTAACATATTTGTAACGTATAATTAAAAACACATCGTAGATGTTCTGGACAAATATTTAAAAATCGATATTAAACCGTGCGATTGAATCGATATTAAGCGGCCCAACTAATTGGAATTTGTAAAGCGTATTTGCTCGTGCTTCTTTCGAAATGAAAAAGATAAAAGGGAACAGGAGAGAAAGAAAAACTGGCTGGCACGGTGAAATACCTTTCGTAATCGGTTTATATTCCTACCTGTCTATCGGGGATGCCAGGAATTTTCATGTTTTTATGAATGATCGATTTATTTATCGAGACTCCGATGAGTTGGAGTAATTAATTTGGAAGCATTATTTTATTTTTGCGCCATATACGTGACAACATATTTGCACCACAAAAATGGAAGTAAAAATTTGCAATGCTTTTCTGTTCGATCTAGGAGATATTTTATAATTCAGATTTTGAAAGCTTTTCTCAGAAAATCTTCGAACTTGGACAACAAACTGCAAAACAGAGGAAAAAGAAACAAGCAAAAGACGATAATTCTTCCGCAGCGAACGGAGCAACTTTCTTCGAGAGTATAATTTTGTATCGAATACTTAATTTCCAACCTTATTAGACGTTTGAAAAACTTATATGCTTGTTTTTTATTGCACTTTTAAATTATACAGATTACTTTGCGGTGTTTTAGATTTCTAATCTGCCGCTTGATTAATTGGAATTTAAAATCAAAATTAAAAACTGAAGGAACGTCGGTTTCATCGATATACGTTTAAAATATTATTAATTTCGATATCCTTCCATTGTCCAGTATATGTCGCGCCCGTTCAGCCCTCGTAGAAACGTAGTGCCGACTTTCATGGTGATTTATGAGCTTCGCGCGAAGACTCGAAGTCGCTCCGAGGTGGAGCGACAAGAAGAACATGCGAAAGAAGTCCATAACACGGTGCGTGTAAACACCGCGCCGGATAAGTACCAATAGTTAGCGTGCTCGTTAAATATCGCCACGTACGCCCACGACGTCCTTTCTTTTGCTACCTTTTAACCTTTCGAGACACAGCCGTTAGGCTATCCGTCACGATCGCGACGTCCACAGTCATCTCGTTTCTTTGGCTGAAATCAGCTTCCAAGTTATACCGATCACTATGGTTAAGTATCTGAAGTTTACTTCATGAAGCTAATGGAATTTGTTTGAAACGGGGGTGGTTCTGTAAAAGAAGAAAATGATAAGCGTGGATGTAATGTGAAAGGCTATAGGAATATCGTATTCGATGAATATATAAATCTATAAAGATTGGCGGTTTTATAGTAACGATAAGAGACTTGACATATTAAAGATTAGTATTTTTAGGTAATTTTCTTGTTTCGTTGTAAGAGTAAAGGAGAATATAAAGTTAAGCTGAACTTATAGCAAGTACTTGAAGATTACATGGTCGTGTAATAGATCTTTGATACTGAAGGAAGAGCATAAAATATTTACACATACCAGATTTCCAATAGTTTTTGATAAATTGAGATTAAATTTATATAGAAATTTGGGTGATTCTATTAAGTTAGCAAATAGAATTTCGAACTTTTTCACTCTTTTCCCACCGATATTCTTGATCAAAGATTATATCGTTTAAAACAAGCAGCATCTCGAAATATATACTAAATTTACTTCCGTGTACAGGAAAATCATAGTAGATATGCAGTTTCTCCAAGAAGAATGCGTTTGGAAATATTATAGCCACTGGACTGTTGTAATTACAGTGTTAGAAGTGTAATGTCTTTATAACTCATACGATGCCAAGAACTGGTTTAGAAGCGTATAGATCGTCATGCTGTATGTTAAACGCACCTAGCTTCTTTACGACTGCAAAACTAATAACAGATCGTGCCGCTGCTCCCCAGTGATAAAGGGATGCCGGTTATCTTACCTTTCGATCGCCGCTTGTGAATTCTGCATAAGACAAACCAGATCGGAAGATTATGAAATACAAAGTACATATTCTTGCTCGAAGTTACTGGTAACATTAAATCATATCCCCAAAAATTATTTAGTCTTTGACTTTTTACCGTCTAAAAAATAAATGAACGTAACTTTGACCGACGAATTCCATGAAACAAGCTAGCCTCAAGGATCGGCTACAAAATCTGATAACAGTTTAGTTTTTCCACAATCAATTTGTATTTCAATATAGTTACATAGTACAAGAACGTTATATACCAAGTGTACTCAATTTTTATATTAATCTTAACAACCATAGATGTTGCAATTATGCCTGGATGAGTTCATATTCCAACAAATCCAAACCTTAAAAAGTCTACTTCATTCAGCATTAAGAACATCCTCTTCCTGAGAAATACCTATCTCTCGTTTTTCTTTGCGTCAAATGCCACCGTAAGTCGGAGAACAAACCCGAGCGAAGCTCTTGTAGCGAACTAGGAACGAAGGGCAACGCGTGAACAAAGGCCATAGTAATAATGGCGGTAATAATAATGTTGGCTGGTTGAATGGTGTCTTTCGGCCGATGCCACGAGGGAAACATTCCGAGACGGATAGAGGCGATTTCGGTGGAGCAGAGGGCAGAGCAGACGGACGATCAGCCAACGATATATACACGTACTATGTACTCTACATAGCCGTTCTCTCCCTCGTGAAGAGGGAAGTTCTTGGCGTACCCCGTCGGCGAAAAGGGTTTCTAGCTCCTGGTGATTGGTGTAAGTTAGCCCTCTGGGCAGAGAAAACGGTCTCGTGGGCGCATGCGCCAGCCACGGGGAACCCCCTTTGCTTTAGGGTTAGCCGCGGTCCTCCCTGCGGCCAACAGCCCAGGATGACACGCCCCGGGCTACCAGATCAATAAGATCCCTTATACCTACCTACCAACCTACCTACCTCTTTGGTTACGCCCTGAGATATACGCCGGTTTAAATTTGCAATACGCGGCGGCGTGTATAGAACGCTGCATCCTATTGTGCCGCGTTCCATCATTCGACGGGAAAGCGTATTCTACTTAGAGCCTTGTCTGACTTGCCTCGATCACCCCACCAGACGAAATTCCGCCGTTGTCTGACGAGCATTTCGAAACGCCAGTGGGATCTCGATCGAGTTGCTAGTTTGCCTTTTCGAAATGAATGGAGGAGGAAGTGGCGTGTCGGTTGGTTTATGGTGGTTCGACGAAGAGGACGTTTCGTGTTGGTTAAGATGGAACAGTGTTTCCTTGGTATTAACGAGGTGGATCTTAGAGATGGTGGTAGATTGGGTCGGAGAATGGGAATTGTAAATCTTGTTTTACCGAGAACGTCGATATTAATGTATCTTTCTTTTGTCAAATGGCGCGATCGATCGAAATATGTATATAGAAGTTTAGTGAAACTTTAACATTCTGCAGAATATCCTATTCGTATTTTTGTCGTTGTTTCGTTAGAAGTTATGGAAATATAGTCGGGCAGTTTTATTAACGCATTGAACAGCAATTTTTTTCACGGATCTCTTTACGTGACAAAGCTTTGATCAAACAAACCCCCGTCTGCATGCATTTGCAAAATAGATTTCAAATCAAATTTAATTCAACGAAACGCGAGATATATACCTCGCGATCGCTCCACGATCCTTTCGATGGTAATATCAATTTACAAATGACGATAAATTCGAAATAAAGCACGAATCGAGGCAATTCGTAGTTATTATATGACACGCGAGTGACATAAATAAAAGTTTCGGAGCGTGATGAAAACGTCGAGATGGCGTTTATCGTTAATTCATGGTGGGGGGAAAAAAAGAGAAAATTCGAGGGAAATAAAGAATACACGAGCGGAAGGAATGGTCGTAAAAGAATGAGCGTAGGTTTGGGCATCACAGTGATGACCGCATCTCGTTAAAAGCCCTTCCTTCCAATTTCGCCAGCTCGATCTGAAATTTTCTTGTAGGCTCGCGTGCACGCCCTGGGCTGTCACGATTCGGACCTAACTGCGGCGTTCGTACAACCGATTGAGGAATTCCTCGTAAGGTAATTTCATCTTTGGAATTCCTTCTTCGCCCGTACGCGTACCTTCTGTGCAAAACCAGCACAATTCGTCTGCGGGGGCATCTTAATTTCGTCTAGGTGTCTCTAGAGTTAACGAAACTCGTTAAATTTCATGCGTCGTAGTGTTTTGTCATCGCCTTTCAATTACCGTAAAACTCTAAACCCTGGTTTTGTTAAATTATGTTTTTCGCAATAATTCCATATATTCTATATATCACATACTACTCCTACAAGTCTGTAATATACATTCTTTACTACAACATGACTGATCATTTCGAATATAGTAATGAAATTATAATGTTACTAGAGGAAGGATAAAGTCAGTCGGTAGCACTTGAAAACTATATTTGTCATATAAAACACTCACTATAGAGAAAGAGGAATTTAATCTACTCTATTTAGAACACACAGTGCGAAACGCACAGTCATAAATCATACACGGTAGTGAAAAATAATAAAAAATACTTAATAATCATCACTTACAAGCGTTCACACGAATTATTCATCAGGCACAATCACGATATTCAGCAATGTAAATTTCATGAATACCAGTTCCGTGACGAGGATCATGACCAAATTAAAATTCAACGCGTTCCATCAATGAAGATGACCGTCATCAACGGTACAAGAAGTTGTAGGTCGTAGAAGCAATAAAGTCGAGCGGGACAGCTACGTTCTACGAAACGGTCGAAGGAATTTCATTCATTCGTTCATTGCTCAGGTAGCCGATCAGAAATCTACCCTCTGGATTGCCCTCAGGTTAAATAGGGTCGTTGACCAGAACGATGGAACTATTCGCATTGAACGTGTTCGCGTGGTCAGCAAAGATTCGAACTGTGTAGTAGTAGGATCAGCCGTGTCATCGTAGAAATAACGCGATTACCGTTGGCACATTGTCCTCGAAAAAAGGCAGAATTATATAAGAAATGTAGCAAGAACCTGCTTGCGATATGCTAAATAATTCAGGTTTGTAGTAGTTAATCGAACGATACTTCGAATAGATATTAAAGATGTTAAAGAAACTAAATCTATGCGTTATCATCGATGAAAAATTCTGCTCGAGAATTTTAAGCTACAGTTGCTATCAAACACAGATTCTTTTTTTAAGTTTTATATTCTCTATGACTAGACGATTTAAATTTTAAAACACTTGACGGTATCCCCATTTTTTGAACAAAGAATAACAGAAACAAAACATTCCGCGTCACTGTAACCTGTCGACAAAAAAAAAAAAAAACCAGCCAACAAACTCGAACCGACGCAACGATAAAAGGCAAAAGTGGTGAGCTGGTTGGAAGCAGCAGTTGAGCTGGTTTCTGATGGCACGGAGCGAGAGTCGCGGTGAGCTCGAAGCTAGGGCTCGTATCTTTCGAGCTGCACCAATATCGGGCTGCAAGATCGCAGGGCCCGATGGCGTAGAGGGGGAGGCAGAGGAGTACGAAATAAAGACTCGTCCTTTATTCAAGAAATAAAATCGCCACGACATTATGCGGGGGTTTATCCACGGCACAGCGAACAGAGACAATCAGAGAGGAACAGAAGGGACGAAGAGAGAACGGCGAGCATATGCGAGCTAGTACCGGCAGTCTAACCAATCCCATACGAGCTGGGCGTCCCGTGTTCACGTGACGATCACGACGGAGAAACCAGCGATTGGGCCCATTCCAGGGCCCCTCGACCAATGAACGGTCGTTGGAAAATGATTCAGGCCTTAAGGCCCATCCCAGTTCCCACCCCGAGCTGTTTCCGCGGCGCGTCTATCTGGTAGCTAAGGCCCCGCGGGCGCAGTAACCCTCGAGTCTTCCTGCGTGTACGACGGTTTAAGGCGAATACCTATACACAAAGCTCGAGATATCGGAAAACAATATCCACCGTGTGCCGTAGTAACTCGATATATCTCGCCGCTCTGTCGACCCCTTTCTCCCCCGTTTTTCCATCCTTTGCTCGCACCTTTCTTGTCCGTTCTCAGTCTCCGTCCGCTCCGTCCTACCTCGTCGACGTTTCGTTGGGAACGGGCCCAAGCCCCGTAGAGACAGGTAGCCGGCGAGCAAACACGCGGTCGCTTCGCGAAACTACGTGCGATTTACGGTGGCTTTTCGCGGTCTTGTCCCCTTTGTGCGCGCGTGTGTCGCTTTCAAAGTGTTTTGCACGGTTTTGGGACATCGATCACCCTCGTGTCTCACCGTTTTCCACGACGCACGGAGATCGTCCGGAGAACGAACTCACGTATGGACCTCGCACGGACTCGCGGAAATTCGTGTCGCGTCGCAGCCTGTCGACGCACACGCTGAAGACGAGGATTCGATATCAACAGGATCATTCGAACGTTTACGAGGCAGACACGTTCGGCCAGGCTTGGATTGTTCGATTACAGTGGTGCGCGAAGGCAGTGCTTGTAAGAGTGTAATGATCGCGATACGCGAATAACGCCGGTTCCTCGAGCTCTTAGGACAGTCGTCGTGGCCATTCCGCTGGCAAGTGTACTCTGTTCTTACGGCTAGATTAACGTCAACAGGAGGCCGGATGCCGAATCTAGACTACTACAACACCGCGAGAATGCATCAAATGGTAAACTCTTTTCAAGATATAGTCGGTGACGGGTCTGATGATTTTTAAAAGGAAGTCGATCTGCAAGGATTAATTAGAAGAAGCGTGCAATTTGATTTTATGTAATAGGTACTTTCCTTCGTAAAATATCATAGATATCGAGATAATAACGTTGGTGACGCAAATCGCTTTCTCCTGAAAGCAACAGATTCAGTCGCAGTTTATGCTACCGATGCCATATAACGTACAATTTTCCCATACTCGGAACATGCGTGTACTTACAAATGCTTTCGCAGCTGACGTCCATGTCGTGCCTTTATCTTAGCGAAGAGTATCATTAAGTTTATGATATTGAATCTAACTCTCGGATATTTCAATGAGAATTTTCAAGGCGCAAGATTTATAATGAAAGATATTAGCGTTCGTGTGGCCCGTGTTGCGCGTTTTTCTCTCTGTCGGATGTTTACGACATAGAAACACAGGTTCGTTTTGAATGACACGGAAGGAATTCCCTTTTTGTCAGGCACGCTTAACCACTATCTCCTTCATCCAGTAATGTTTTCTCAAGCCTCTCGCGGAATCGCCTGACAGCGCAGGTTGAATTCTTGCGAATCTTATAAGGACACACCTTAGAACGTGACTAAACTTTCTAGCGTTCGGAGATAAATAAATTAGCGAGCCGTCTTCAATACGCTGAGTGTCGAGCGAAAGCGTTTATCGGTAAATTGTATTTCTCGCGCATCTATGAAACTAAGGTCTACGATGTATGTGTCAGTATCTACTCATAAGATTTCTCTGTAGTATTTAAGAATGTTACGAGTTTCTACGATGCGATAGTTAATAACAAGGCGGTTTCAATCAAATTTCTGGGAATCTCAAGTGGCTAGTTTCATCGGTAATAAGGCGTCTTGAGATGAAAAATGAATTATGATTCTTACAAGTCGGCTTTCTTTGTATTATGAAAAACATCCTTCTTAGAAGAACGTATCTAGCAAGAAATCAGTGGATAAGTCTTAGATAATAAGATATTACGCGGGGAAATACGAAATTACTTATAGAAATCATACTGTTCTAGTCATACGCTTTGAGATTATAATAAACGCTAGTTCATAAATTTGATCGAGCGAATTGCTTCGGGAATAGCAGATAGAATATTATAAAAACAAATTAATAGCAGAGACTATTTCTTTGGTTTGAAAAGGTGCAATTGTGCCGCAACTGTAATATGTTAAATATTATGTCATATATCTTTTACATATTTATTAAGAATCGTTATTATAATCTGCTAAATTCTAGAGAACTTCAAGTTTCTGTCACTTCTCTCTATTTCACCATCTACTTACACTCAAACGAAACAAAACTGCGAAAATGGACCATCCGTCGCTTCGACGCAAACTCCATTACCAACCCCTCGACAAAAATTGCATTCCGTTTCCATGCGCTATAAGTTTCAAGCCGAATATCATAGTTTCGGCCGCCATCGTGACCGCATATAACCGTCCTTTTCGCTGCGTAAATTCAATTGGTACTCGTGACTTCGAACCTTCGTATTGTTTTACAATTACGAGGAATCTCGCGGTCCAGGCCGATCTATTCATTCATTTTCAACTATCTGCTACGTATCTGGGACGTATACACCTGGCCGCGGGTAATAAACCGACACAATGGCGTTACGAGACCGTCGATTCGTCATGCGCCCCGGGGACGCATTTAAGTGAAATAGATACGTCAGTCTTATGGAATATAAGTTCATAAAATTGAGCGGTAAATCATTGGGAATTTGTTGCGTGGAGCAAACGGTGTCGGGGCAGCGCGTTCGCGCATCTCTGCCCGGCCTGTAATGACAGGCTTTAACAGCGACTCGTAAAATCTTGCCACAATGAAATCATTCTTGACGGTGGTTGCCTCTATTGCACGGCTTGAATGGTGAAGCGTGTGAGTGGCTCGCGCCGGCCGCGAG
>NT_176463.1:1325028-1368723 GCF_000188095.3 Bombus impatiens
GGCGGCCGCGAGTTTCAACCCTCGCTGGAAGCTTCTCGTTGGACACGCGAGTGTTCGTATTCATCGCGCGTGGGAGGGATGAGGTACATTTTCTTGCCACTTTGTTCATAAGTCTATACTCCAGTCCCGTAATTTTCTTGGTCTTTTGGCAAATTAAATGAAATCGAATATGTATCGTTTGCACGAGGTGACAAACGGATATATGCCCAGTTTGGAGCTTAAAACGCGAGTAATTTTAACTTTATAGTTAACTCTTAAACCTTTAAATGCTGCTGTCAGCAGACGACGAAATGAAAATTCTATGAAATACTGTTGTTGTCAATAAGGTGACGATATTATATTGTACTATTTAGCTTTGGGGGTTCTTTTGCGTTTGGAAATCTACGCATAGTATTCGTAGGTTAATTAAATTTTTTACAGCGAAGGGATTCAACAGAAGGCGCGAGTTAGTTTTTTAATTAGTTGATTGGTTATCAAACTGTCGCGCTATTCTCATAATCCACAATTTTATCGCGTCTGAAATTAATATCGTATAAAATGACCCTTCCACATCCTTTTTAGTACAAATTACGCCGACGTACATATTGTGATATTATGTAAATATTATGCATGATTAATTCTATCATTTAAGAGTAAATATCGTGATTTACATTTTCATGAAGTTCCCGCGGACGAAGAAATTGCAGACTGTTTTCTTCTTTATCAAAGCGAAAGATAAATATGTGACAGAAGTTTACACGCTTTATTCAGCTACATATATCGGCTCGACATTGATTACGAAACGCATCGCGTAAATTAAAAATTACTTCGTTCCAACCTGCTGTTTGCTCAGGAACAAACGTGTAGGCATGTGATATAACGACACCGCGGAGTTAATCAATTTCTAGTATCATATTATTTAATGATATCGTAAAGTTAATCAACAATTCCACTGAAATGTCACAAAACACTCGTACGGATCCAATAAATTCAAATTACCGAGACTCGATGAAATATTGTTCTATTCAAAGATACAAACTAACAATTAGCAAAATTAATATCTGCCATTACGATCTCGCCTTTCTGTGTCATAGTCGGCGGATTTTTCGAACCGGCGATGAAGTTCGTAATTGACGTGCTCGAGCTGACCGCAAAAAATGGCTGAACGATATAATTACGTTAACACAACGACGATTTCTGGCGGCGCGACGAAAAATAATTGCAATAATGCGGTCGGTAATGATAACCGGTAACAACGAATAGCGTTAATTGCGCCGCGAATTGCGTATCGGAGGAAACGGAACGTAACCTGAGAAAAATCGGCAACCGACGCGCGCTGGAATTAGCGCTCGAACTCGAGAGTATAAACAGTTATTAGGCTGTTAATCGTCGTCCGGCTGGGCGGAGAAGTAGACGCTGCTCTAACAATTTCGTTGTTGCTGTTAACGCCTTCGATGCTTTACGATCGACGATTACTTTTGTTGACGTCCAAGATATGTTGCACGTATTCACAGTTTCTAGTTGGCGATGAATTTTTCCTGTGAGTAAAGCTGTATAGGTAATTGATGTTTAATGGTATTTCAAGGAACTTCTTCTTGGATGGATAACCGTACACTTTGATATAGTTTGTTTGTAGCTACAAAATCTTTGTAGGAATTATACCAGTTTTGTACTGTAAAAGTAGAGTGCTAATGGCGACTATCTTGGAGCAAATATATAACCTTTTCTGATCTTCGAAGTTTCTTAATATAGCATATTATCGTATTTACGATTTACGGTTACTTTAAGTACTCTAGTTATATTACTGAATTTAATATCATCAAATTTAAGTCATAAATTTGATAAAAATATAGGGAATTAATATAAACAATGCAATGCATCTACAACAAGTTATTTCAGTAAGTTTGATTACTATGGGTGAGAAACTAAAACTATTTCATAGATTTTACCACAGCGTATATAATGCTCGAAAACTTATTGAAGTGAAGTCAGTAAATATCGAGCGAAACATACGTTTCGCTCCAGGAAGGATTTGCTTTATATATATAGCAATCGAGTCTTGGTTTCTGCAGCGACTCGTCAGAAATTTGTGCAAAGGCGACGCGGCGATCGAAGCGTAGTATACAGCACGTGCTACATAAGGGTTGATAGTACGACGTATAGATATAATGTATACCGTAACATATCGCTGGAACATAACTCCTGTTGGCTGACGTTTCAATCAACCGTTCTTCACCTTCATTTCTCTCATCGACTTTTGTTGGCCGCGCAAGTTTTCTAGCCGCGGTATCACAAACTTTTCGAGTCACATCATCCTCGAACGTTCGAGCTAAAGACAGCAAATAACATCATATCCGAAAGAAAAAATCGGTTTTAGTTGTCTTTATCGTATTATTTTATTATCATTTCTCAAACGCTGATTCGATCTATAATGCTTGATCAAATATTAATCTATGCTTATTTATTTAATCAAATTGTTTCATTCATTTATAAAGTTTTATTCTGAGAATCCAAAATCTATCATCTCCAAACATTTTTAGTCAAAGTTAAAATTTTCAAAAGACACTCGTACGTTCGTTCATTTATATTTTATCTAGCCCAATAAAATTTGTTGACTACGTGTGACTAGAAATCGTCAGTGTGCAACGTTCGAATTTCAACAACCGCTTGATAGTACGCAAAAGAAACAATTAAAAGCAAAAGGCGAAAAGGGAAGCAAGGGACGAAGGAAAGGGAAAGACGATGGCATGGAAGGTGAGTGAGGCCTGTTTCTTTCACCTGTGCCACTACGAGCAATAAATAACCGCCAGCTTAGCTGATTTTACTGCCGTGTGTTTGGGTGATCCCAATAACGTTGGCCGAAGAAGGGACCAATAATGCGAAGAAAACCAATCTTCGCGCTAACTAGCCATTCAGACGGCGGAACTGCCAGACAAGTACTCAAAGGACCTCTGGTTAACCTCTGAAACGAAACGGTTTCAAGCCTATTTCGGTATTAAAGAATTTGCGAGGAACTCGCCATAACCGCGTGGGCGGAAACGCTCGTCCAGCAGTACGTACCATGTCTGCACGAGCGTCCCCGCATTATTTGCACGCATCTTTGTACCTCTAACGTGCATACGAGTAACTTTTCTTTTAAGAAACGATTTGGTGAAAAATTCAATTGAATCATCCTCTCTAGTAATGATATTGTTCTTGAGTAATTAATAATTGTTCTAAATGTTTGTATGAGTTTATCGAGTAACATTCAAGATCTTGTATTTTTCATAAGAATTACTCTATGTAATAATCACTTAAAATAATTCGAAAAATTATTCTGTGGAATAATTGCTATAGATGTTACTACGCAAACAATGATTAGATTTATTTTTTCAGATTTTCTAACTTATTTCACTGAATAGCAAATATCTTCTATACAATTAGATCATTATCGTCACTTATAATTAACATAATACCGATATTCATCGTTTTAATTTATTAACCATGCAAAATTACGATAAGATTTTCTTCAGAATATGTATAAAAAATAGAATGTGGATAAAATCTCACAAAAGGCGGCATCGGTCCGTATAACGAAGGAGATTCTGTTACTACACGGATACTTTTCGTAGGAAGCTAATGGTTGCTTATCCTTGCAAACTTGTTTTCGATCGCGCGTTGTCATTTGCGTGGGCAGACGGGCATCTCCCGAAGGCAGCGTTTCGCGCGCGGTAATAATTGTTCGGAGATGGTAGCCATTAAAAAGGACGATTTATCACCAGACGAATCGTAATTCAACCGAACGCTATAAATGCATTTGCCTTAATTAAATTACATAGCGACTTATTAGTATGCCACGAATTTGAAAAGAAACGTCTAGTGGCACGAGCGACGAGCTTGACGAGCAATCCTTATCTCGACGAGTCGCTCCGCGATAAATATGATTTTTTCCGTTATCACTGCTGGTATCTTCCGAATTGATTAGAACACAGATATCAAGAGACGGAGGTGGCTAAATGCTCTTTAAAAGTCGATGTTTAGTCGTGAAATTTAGTCGAGTCGTGTAAATTTTAATTAGAATCTTTTTGCAATTGAGTAGTTTTTTGTGATTTGTGAGTAAAGAAAATTAAAGAATATAATATAGGATGTTAATAGAAAAAATCGTTAATTTATGGAAATCGAGCTAATTAGGTACGTAACTTCTAGGTTGGAAGAGTATACTTGAAAAACCAACTAGTTTTAGAGTCCACAAATAACAGAGCCCATGTTGAATAAATCTATCCGATTCCCAAAAATTTAGCTAATTAAATCATTTCTCGATTGAAAAATTGCTTCCATAAATCTCATAGTCGACGATTAATAGCCAACACTCAATCATGTTTCTGAATATAAACTCGTGTGTGATAAATTGTCTCAGGGACTCACCAACGTCATAATTAGAAATAACTTTTACTCGAAATACAAAATAAATACAACACTGTTGTTCTAATAAGAAATGTCGTAAGTAAAAATGCAATTTTTCATATTGTCACACGTGCCACAAAGATTTAGCAAGCCGAATCTATTAACTAAAGCAATCGACACGAAGTCGGAACAGGTGTGATTCCAGGTCAAATTAAGTATGAAGATTTATTCAATAAAGCAACTAAGTAGTCGGCTTGTAGGCGCAATCAGGGCCAGAGGGGTAAGCGAAGTTTGAGACGAGGAGGGGAGAGAAATGAATTTTACGGGTCGTGGTTCCTACGATCAGATAATTCACACGCACATTGCTTAATTATTAACGCGAACGTGTTCCGCGCTTGTCGAGCTAATCGTGCACTCGATCGCATGCGCACCGGCGCGTACCTACAATTTTGACAAAATTGCACAATCTGTCATTTACCTCTGCAAACAGGTTAATCGCACGCTAACGGACAAGAAACGTACGATTACCATACCTCAAGTAACTCGCTTTAACGAACTTCGTTACGGAGTTTTCTTTGCGCGTTGAATCCTCTTTCTGCCTTTCTTTCTTCTTTTCCTTTTTCTTCTCAATTTTTCTCGTGCGTTCTGACGTTCGCAAGAAAGGCTAATCAAATACGATAATAATAATTTGCACGCGCGAACATCGTACGAAAGTCGCTATTAGCGGACATTTCAAAGCGTAGAAAAGAGTTTGCGTTATTCATGGCGGCGGGTGATGAGCGTGTCACGGTGAAGGGAATTAAGGACAGTCGATTCTTGGCGACTTGGCAGATGTAGGAACGCTAAAGGTTCCTCGCTACGAGAATGGACACCATAAATTCAAACGTCGCCGCGCAACGAGTCGAAACTTCATCAAATCAGTAGAAACAGCGACAGCATATTAGTAAATAGAATTGGAAATTCTGCTGATTGGTAAATTGTGTTGAAACGTCCAGATATTAAGGCGTTGATGAGGATTTTTCTGGGACAGTAGGAATGTTGGTAGGTCTGACTGCTTGTGTTAGAAGTGAATGATAGTTAACCCTTTATTAAGTGATATATTATGAGAATTTATGAATGTTAAATAGATTGCACATGAAGAAAGAGTCAGTGTAAACTGCAATCACGAAATATTAATTTTAAGCAACAAAAATTTTAAAAGTACAACATATTGCTCCAGCAAAAAGATTACAGTGGTCACAGAAAGTACTTGCACTATGAAGGTATGCGCAAATAATTTTTGTAGCCACTGTGAAACGATTATCACGAATATTTTATTATGAGACAATTATAACCTCCAACCCTTAACTTCAATCTTCAACCGTTAAATCCTCAACTTGCTAAACAGCACGCTAAACGACAAACAGTAAAGCCATGAGGAAGCTGAGTCCAAACGACAGCGAAATCAATGTGCGGAGATGGCGTCTCCACCTAAAACCCTACAACGAATCGACGTAACTCGTGGTTGCATGGGCACAGGATGTTTCAATTACGCGAACGAGCAATTTCACCGGGGAAAGTAATATTTTTGCCGCGCGTTTCAATTATCGAGCCCGTAACAAAGTTTCGCGTAGTTCGATGTCCCATGCACCTATACCGAACAAGAACGCGGTCGCAACTCCGTTTTCCTACCGTGTAACGCAGCGATGTATCCTTTCCTCTCTTCCACCACTTGCTATCTATATAATAACTGGTTAAATTCCGGTAGTGGCGATCCTTACGAACGGTAGCCTCTAATCAACCTAATTTCGGGTTCCTTTGGCCCCGAATATGGGCCAACATTGGAATTATTCGGTAATTGTAATGGATCGGAATGTTGCGCGTTCGCGTTCGCTCTTTAGGGCCACGCCGAGACTCGGCCAAGCAATTTCGTATCTTATGCTACGTTGCCCCTTTTTTCTTCGTTCTACGGTTCCTCCAACCTCCACCACCTCGTCCGAAGCCCGATATAGATTTGATTCTTGGCCCCGTTCGTCATTATCTCGATGCTTGCTTGCTTGTGCTCCACCATACCGCGATTATTCCTCTAGTCGTTCCTCATCGTGTCTAGAATTCTTATGAAGCATCCTGGTGAGAAATGTCGATTCACGTCGCTGTCGATCTAAGGAGGAGCTCCTTAGACTGGCAATTCGAGAATCATAGTACGAGTTCCTTTGGACATTGCAGAGTAGCTTTCTTTAAATTACAGATCATCGAAGGGGAAGCCTGTCTGGTTTTTTGTTGTGTGGGATTAATGAGAGACGTTGGGGTTGCTCGGACAAGATCGCCGAGAACGGAAGATCCGACTGACGGATTGGATCCGTGGATTTGTTTGGGTAAATGTCATTTATTTTTGGGACTGGATGATTATTCTTTTGGCTCGTAGGTAGCGGCTTACGGAATGTTCTATTGTACTGTGGACTTTGATTAGACATTTTGTCAACCGTAGGTCGTAGGTTTACAAACTGTGCTTCATCTATTATGTTAACGATTTTCATGTGCTCCCTCAATCAATTTTTTAGTCAATCGTGAAATTATTAAAGTTAATTGCAGCAATTAGTATCCGTATATCGTTAATACATTAAATGTAAGTAGTATTTTCAAGGACTGAAGCAAATTAATTTCGTTCATTGTTTGTCAAATCTAAAAAACTTCTGTTCAGAAAAATATTCGATGAAAAACACCTTAAGTAAGTTATATCAAACTTTTCACAGATCATTTTTCATACAGTAGAGCTCCATTTTTTTTGAATCGTCCAGGTACAAATAGTTCATATAACTGGAATTTATTGATTTTTCTCCATTAGATATCTACGATTTTTCGTTGAAATAATAGGAGGTCACGTTCAGCTAGATAGATAAGTGAATTCAGTCGTCTAGAGTTCCAGTTAATCGAGTAGTAACTAAAATTTCGTTTCAATAAATGAATTTCGGGTAAATGAAGTTTCGCTAGCAAATCTGAATTTCAAAATAAATTATTACAGATTTTAACTAGCAGCATAAACTATTTTTATATAGGATATATTTACTTATACTGTCTGATCAAGTAAACAAATAAACACACACAAAGCGTGTAAACTAATTCAACGATTTTCTGGCAAATTTCCGTTTTTAGTCTTATCTCTCCAATGCGATTTACAATAAAAGTCTGGTAGAACGAGCAATCAAGTAAACTGTAACATCCTAACGTGACACTACGATCGATCAGAAAGCTCCAGAAACGTAAATCGATCGGCAATTAAAAGCAACTGAATCGCGAAGACGATGGTCAAAGATTGTTGATGGTCAAAGATGGAAAATGGTCAAAGATTAGAAGCTCTCTTCTGCATACGAATAAGAAATCATAGAGGCTCGATATATCAAAGAAAATGATGATTCATATGTTCCTTCGGATCGATTATTTTTCTTTCCGTTAAATCGTTTCAACTCTGCCGATCAAATTATTGGGTTCTTCACTGTTTAATGAATTCTAGGCTTTGCATTGCGTCAGAGGTATATTTATCGTGATCTCCTTGATAATCGAGAATGTCCAGTCGTGATTGAGATTAATTGCGAGATTTTTATTATGATCATGTAGTTGACATTGGTCATGCAGGAAGAAGAAAACACGCCTTGACTGCTAATAGTTTAGTTATTCTCTAGAAGAATTCTACTTCAGTATAAACCATATTTGTAAACCATTTTCACAGCAACTCCAAACGGTCTTCATACCGTTCTCTCCGTTGAAACCAAAATCAAGAGATTTTAAAAGATTGAAACTTCTGAAAATTTCATGAACCACTCCATTTATCTGAACCTTTTGTCTTGAGATTATCTTGGTAGCCTCTTCAGTTCCTGTCGTGTCGCAACGTAAAATATTGAAATATACATAATTCATACTGAATAATCTTTAGTCCGAAAGATTGGAACTAAAGTTGCAACTCAGGTTGAAATTTATAACGAACATAATCTTCCTTTATGACTCGATATTGGAGAGGAGGGATGGAATTCTAAATTCAATTCTAAGTTCTAGAAAAAACTTATTACGAATGACGGAGCGAAAAGCAGCTCGATTTCTCGAGCAGATTTATCTCGTCTCTTTTAACTGGCGCGATTTTCTTTGGTAATTGTATGCCGATTTTATGCAGCAAGTTAGTCCATTACAGATTCGAAGGTGTTCACCGTAAGATGGAAAACACGGCGAGCTGCATGGCAAACAAAAGCAAATGTTGGCTGCATAGGACACGCATGTAGGAAAGAGATTAACACGGTTAATAGCATCAAATTGTAACCATAAAGAATACCCAAGCGGGCAAGAAAGTACATAGTGTAGAGTGGAGAGCTATGCAGCCAGGACTTTTTTTGTGATTTTAATATGCACGTGTTCGAGGAACATCATACCAACCGGATACAAGGGGATAATAATTTTTTAAATTGACCATCGTCCACCGGGCTAATGACTTTTCATTTCGCGACCGCAATTAAAATGAACGTTTTAACACTGTTCGAGATATCTTTACAAGTTGTTACGGCAGATACGCCTGATTATGCCCTTCGGCTACGCGATCTCTAGACAACGAAGACAACGAAATTGAGTAATTTCGTTGATCTAATATTTGTTACACGCTAATGAGGATTGCAGTGAGTGTAGACAAAATGGGTAATTAAAAATGGAAATTTTATGCGAGATAGGTAAACTGGATCGGAGAGTATTTATCAATGGATCAAAGATACTTATGGATAGAAAAATATGATCATTTTCTTTACATTAGAACTTCATTTTGTTCGGTTCTTTGCTAACTTTTTTGCTACTGTCTATAAAATGTTTTTCTTTAATTTTTTGAAGTTTTGAGATGAAAAATGTGAAATTATTAAACAGAATTTACATTTCATAATCATTGTTTGCACAAATTGAAAACATGACTTTACCACAAGAATTTGTATTTATCGTGTTTGAATCATAATCCATGTCACTAGATGTGATTCGATAACGTGAAATAAGGAATAAATTAAATAATAGTCATATGTGTATTCAATACGACAGGATAATATAAACAGCAATGGAACTCATTACTTGTAGCTTAATTATAGCTCTGAATTTTCAAAATGAGCTATTTTCTACGTCCTCTTATTATATTCGATGTGCCTATTCAGAATATCATAGTCTTTACCAATTATTAAAAGATGCTTAAACTCGAAGCAAGACAAAAAATGAACAAGAAAGAAAACTTGTTTTCCTGCAATTTCAACCGAAATCCGTGGAACGTCGATTATGAAAGATCATGAACTTCATTTCAGTTGTCGAGTTAACAAGGTAGCTGAAATTTTTGTATTATTGATCAGTTTTTGATCTTCCTTCACGCGTGCATTAAATTCGGTTTGATTTCTCGATTTAATTTCGTCACTCGAGGCCAATTTATTTTTTAACGAGTAAATGTGAAAAAACAAAACGGGAGAGAAAGGCGGGGGCGGTGAGAACGTGTCGGAGTCGCTGAACAACACTGGATCGTTTGAAATAACACTTTGCGGAAGCGTAAATAAATTAAACTGATCTGCCGCGAGCAAATGTTACACGAACAACCGCGATTTTATGGCAATCAAACAATTTACACACCTGAATTTACACTGGGATATGCGATAATCGACATTAATAATCGAACGCTGAAATCTCCGCCACGCGATTTGCCAGAGAGAGAGAGGGAGAGGGAGAGAGAGAGAGAGAGAGAGAGTTTGAAAAATCTAAAATATCGAGACGTCTTTAAATACTGTTTTTAAATACGATATCTAACTATGTTGTATTACTCGTTCCTTCTTTACATTCGTATCTCTTCGAGTATTTTATTTTCCGATCAAATATTTAAAAACTATATTTTCATGATATCTACTGAAATATAGTAACATCCATTTCGAGCCATATAAATCCAAAGAGAGCAACCTCTTTAGTTAAATATTAACCAGACGATTTACAAAAACTAAACGAATGTTAAAATGAGAATAAAATGAAGATAAAATTAAAATAACTGGCATCAAAGATATCCAAGTTTTCGTAAAACGAAGTACGATTCATTCCAGATAAAATACTAAAATCCACAAGCACCAACTTGTCCCTGAAGAACTTCCACAAAACAGCCTCTCGTCACTGATGAGTTAATCAGCTCGCCAACCAATTTGCCCAGCGAGCTCACCCCTGACTGTTGAACCACAAAACCCACCATGGAGGAGGAAAAAAATCCCTGAAGCACTGATCCCGTTCAAGAGACAAAAGGCGCTCGTCGATAGCGAAGAATCTCTGGTCGATAATCCTGCTGAGGCAATCCTGTTGCTAAAAAAAAATAGGGACCATGATGGGGCCTCGTTGCTCGCAACGAGCCTCGGTCGAGAGCATATCTCTGTCGCGGGAGTGTCCACTGAAACTGTTGGCCGGTCGCGTTTCCATGAAAGGGATCGCTGTTTTGCGGTTTACCGATGGCGAGGCGAAACGATCGGCCGGCTAGGAAATAGCTCGGTAAATAGCGCGGCTCCCCTCGTTAACTCGATTTAATGGCACGTCGTTAGCAGTCGTATAGCTGGGGACGTGATCATAAAAAAACGAGTGCACTCGGAATTCGGGATACCCGGAATCGGTGAGGTTCGCCGAGTTTGGTAGAACAGAGACACAACTCGAGAACGGAACCAGGACGAAACGTGTTATTGTACCTTACCGGTTCCCGTGTATCCGGTTCTCGGCTCAGGCAATATCTATAAAAGATGATAACGCCGCTGATTGCCGGCGTATAAAACTGCCAACCTAACTCCTGCCCGTTCGACGATTGTATAACTCAGTTAGCGATTCTGCTTTTCCGGGATAGGCGCTGTTGCCCGCTGCTGATCGCTGTTGAGCATTGGCCGAGGGAGGTCTGAGAGATGAATTGATTCGATGGATCATGTTGTAATTCTCGATGATGGCTGATTGTTGCTGCGGTGCAGTGGTTTTGGAAAATTTATGTAAAGTGGTATAAGTTACGATGTTGTTAGCCTGGTATCGGGTATTGTGTAATTATAATAGATGTAGTGCTCGTGAGTCAAGAAATGATGTTATTGCATAGATAATTCTACTATTGCGGAGTGGGTGATATTTTGACTATTGTGAAATTTGAAACTATTTCAAATTCAACTCGAAGATTTGTTTTCTGCGGGGAATATGTAAAGCTGAATCGTGTTACAGATATATGAATTGAAACTCGATAAACGTTTAATACAGAAAGATATAAATATATGTCTAGATTCAAAAATAATTTGCATACAATGCAAGTAATAAATGAGATGAAATAAACGCAGGAAATATTTTATTAAACAAATAATTAAATATAAACAGATAAGGGATTTATTAAATAATAATTGAAGAACACGTTTCTCACTAACGTTAACGATAGAGCAGTAAATTTTGTCATAAAGAAAGATACACGTTTCAATTTAAAGTACATAGTCGTCTCACACTTGAAAGATGAAGTTCAACTTCGTCGCGATATAGTCTTGGATACCCTTGGTTCTGTCACTCCTTTTGTTCTACCCTTTCTTTGTTGTTTGCAGTTTCTTTAAAGTCTCGGCTACAGAGGAGCATTTACAATTTTTGTTTGAAACAGCAGTTTGAAGTAGCGTTTAAAGTCGACTAATATTATCTTCTGCTTTGTGACGGCGCTTTTACGTATTCCCTTTGCTTCATCTCTTCTATTGTTTTAATCCTTCCCACGCGTTCGTAACTTCTGAAAAGAGCAAAAAGGTACTTATAATTTTTCTACTAAGGAAACATTGATGTTGTTTCGAAAAATAAAATACACTTCGCGGTACTCGCATTTCCGTTATATATACTTCGGTTAAAAACCAGTTGTTTTTCGACAAAAGATAATAAAAGTAAATTTACTTTTTATATCTGTGTATATTTTACTAGTTATTACTTTATATTCTTAAGCAAACAAACGAATAGGTAGTGATTGAGGTTCTTTTATCAATCGAAAGAATACACCAACATTTACGATCATAAAACGAAAGATTAGTTTCAACATGCGTCGAGCAAGATGCTTAGACCGTTCCAAGAATTACGACAATTTAAGTAAATCACATGATGTAATATCAGGTGTTAGGCATCTATGTTGTTTCAGAATTTTTTGCGTAATCCTAATTCCATGGTAGGAAAGCAAATAATTCCGTTCGCCAACCGTTATCCATCGGAATGTAACTCAAGCCAGGTTTTTAATTTTTTTCGCGAGAATATATTCATTTTGGATTTCTCAATAGAACGTTTCCTTTTCCTGTAAATTTGTGGAAGATGTAATATATCGTAATACGAACAATACAAGAAGAATGAAATAAGAAATATAAGATTTTGTACTTCCGATATTTTTCTATATAGATGTACTTACATATTATATGGCGGTCATAGACGTAAAAAATACTAATATCACCATTTAAAGTAATATAATGTAGAATAAAGAAGAAGAACGCGCCGATGTCAAGATAACAGACTCATCTAATACCACTTGACAAATTTCAAATACCACATTTCATTTTAAATGAAATACACTTGTAACTACAATAATGGTTTCTCTAGTTCAAACATGAATATTTAAATTCTTTCACTATTTTAGCTATACTACGTACAGCTCCATCAGTGATTCATCTAATTTTTTCAAAAACAAATAAAAATTCCGAATTAAAAAGCTTCAAGGTAAACTGAATTCACCACTCTTATCATCGCTTATCAGTTCGCATCATAGATCTTATTAATTAATATAAACCACAAAAATTATCACGAAGTATATAGTATATCGAGTATCGAGTTCGTCAAATCGTACAGACGGTCAAATATCAATCAACGGTGCAATGATTGTCCATTTAGCCAGCTAGCAACAAAGACTTAGACCCACGAATCTCGTACCAAACTGACTCCATATCCAAACAGCGAGACAACGTAGGCCTAGAATGACGAAGCTGATGGTGTACAAGCAATTTCATATTTACGAGGCCAAACAGAAACAGGGAAACCGAATGCCACGAATCGTGAAACTTGTCGACCGATCGGTTGGCCTGTCGGCGGTGTTGGACACCGGCAGGTTTCCCCATTAGCATCGCTCGACAGGCGAGGTTGTTGGTCCAGTGTGTCTGGTTTCGCGAGCGTGAAGCTCGCGCGTGCTCGTCTCGTGGAACGCAGCCTGGACGTGCAGGATCGTCGGTCGTATCAGCGGCACATGGCGTAGAAACCCATTATGAATATTCAGCCGAGGGTAGCCGGCATGGCTGCGTTCGAATCCATTATTCATCGCCACGGCGGCATCAGACCGCGCGCTGCATTTTCCACCGGGTCTGGGACCTGGGTTAGGTCGGGGAGGAAAGAAGGTTACTTACCACTGGCCAAGGAACAGGAATATAGGTGAGCTACAGTCTGGAGAGAGAGGAAAAAGAAAAGGTGAGAAGGAATGATCGAGGAACTGGTAGCAGACAAGAGGAAGAGGTTTAAGTAGAGCAGAGATGGAGGGAAGGAAGATTGGAGCGTTGCGAGGAAAAAGTTACGAGGATAGGAGAAGGAGGGAAGAATAGGAAGATGAGAAAGAGAGACAAAATGTGACTAGAGAGAAGAGAGGGATATGGGAAACTTGGAAAAGAGGTCATAAAAATTGCAAAAGGTGAAGGAATCGTGGGGGAGAGGAATGGAAATATGGAAAAATAAGGTATATGTGAAAAAATAGTGACCAGAAAACAGCAGGAGAATATAAATTACAAATATAAGGAACGAAAAATAAAAGATGAGAGAAAAGGAGTTTAAAAAAAGAATTGTTCGTGGTATTTTTATTTGTCCGTTTTCCCTTGGTTCGTCGTGGTCGTTCTCTTCTTTTGGATCTACGTGTGCCTCTTCTGCGCGGTCTCGTTCTCCTTTGGGATCCTCACCCTCCTCACAACCGCTGGTTCCTCTGGTCGTTTCGCGTGGTTTTATTCGTTGGCGGAAAGAATGCGCTTCGTTCGGCCTAGTAATCAGTTCGGGAGAGCCAGCTGAGGGAGAGGATCGCTTACGCAACAGAAACCCGTCGTCAAATTTTTTGAATTCCTGAACGCGCGAAATAAACCGGGCTCTCGTGATAGGAATCCATCTTGTAAAATTAAAAGTAAATTGTTGTTTGTACTACCTGTTCTATGGCAGAGAAATATATTACATTATATTAAGATTATCTTAGTTAGTTCTTAATTTCTGGTTAATACATCTAATTAGATTTCCGAATTATTTATATAGATTTCTTTTAATTTTTAGCAGCAGAAAGATATTAAATCTCTGGTCAATTTCAATCAGAATATAGAAAGGTGAATATATGATATACACTCCGATAAAAATAATTTAAAAAATACATGTAATAAATCGTTTCGTACGGTACGTATCATAAATAAACGACTTTCCGAATCACGACATAATTACTCATTATAATTACAACTTAGTTATAGTGAAAAATCTGTTCCCTTCGATCTTACCTACACAAAAAGAAAAAAAGAAGAAGAAAGATGGAAAATGAGGAACAAGATAACGAAGATGCGTTTTTCAATTCCGTATCGCAAGTAAGCAGCTGGGCAATTTCTAGTTACACGATCCAACGAATGCCCAAGCATACTGGTTATCATCGGTCTGAAGAGTGTTTCACATGAAATTGCGTTCATTATAGACGTGACATGTTAAGGACAAGGAAAAGACAAATAGCGTTGCGAAGAAAATAATAAATCGAGCGAAGGAGGAATTCGAAAAAAACATCCGTAGTGATTTACTTGCTTACTTTTTCTCCTAAATCGATATATCGCAGGTATCAGCTGGCTCGATGTTTGAACCGCAAAATTGAAGCTTGAAGCACACTTTGCAATTATGTAATTCGAGCGAAAAGCTTGCTTGCTGAATTTTATATTTTCATTTTGCTTGGAAAGAGAGGGGACTCCATTCGAATTTTTTAAAAGTATATCAATGTGATGTGATTTGTGACTTTTAGAAAATTAACACGTTTTTATAGATAGTTTACTATAAGTATATGAATCTGAATTACAAGAGGGACTATAGGTACTGCATAATTTTAATAGAAAGATTTTTCTGTAAAAAAATCCTGCTCGGTGATAAATCTCGATTTTGAGAATCGGTAGATTAGATAGCGATTATTATTTAAGGAAAGTTTGAATATTATAAGATATATATAATTTATATAATTAATTCCTGTAAATGAAGACATTGTTTTAATATTACGATATTCAAGATACATATTTCATCAGATTGATATTTTCTAATTACCATTAATTGAGTACGTTTATCCGATGATAGCAGCCCGATGATAAAGCAGTGATAAGCTTTCGCTGATTATTATCGATAACAATATTATTAAATCTTTAGTGACAACATAGTAAATGTATTTTGGCAGTATATTAAATTAAAGTGTTAAAGTTGGAAAAGATTCAATTTGCTGTGCTTTAATCAAATAAAAACATAATGTATGTGTTTGCTAATCACACGAAGCCGTATATCACAATTTCTATATAGTGGATAAATTATAGCTTTTATATCTTTGACATAAATAATGGATGTTTCATAAGACAGATCGATAATTCTGTGAAGCACAATGTAATAAGATATATCCTTTTATTAGCGAGATTGTAATTATTAATCAACATTCATGTAACATCTGAATCGTCCATGATCACTTTATGAAGAATTGCAGCCACAAGATTTACGTAATAAAAGAAGCCCATATGGACATCTTTGTCGTTAGAACTATAGATTATTCACGTAATTTGAATAACGATTCATGAAAATAAAAAGCTTGAAAATTCTTTTTCTATCTTATGTGTCTTGTTCAAAATTAGTTTATTTGATCGCTAACTAGGCGTTTCGTCTTGTTCTAGGTAAGTTGTGACCGGAGAACCGCGGTGAACGTTTGGATAATATTTCGGCGGTAGAGCTCAGAATGACGTTCAGATGCATGCCAGCCTTTCAGACACTTGGAGGCGGTGACTGCGGTGCATCCTGGGTAAGTGTGTTGTTCTTATGTAACTTGGTTGCCGCAATCCCTGTGAACGAAACGTCACACAGACTTATGCGTTTCGACCTTTCTTCCATGCGATTCCGCAAAAAATTTGTATTTCGCGCTCATCCAGACACATTTTCAACGCCTCTTGCAATTTTCTAGTCAGTCAAAGATGATCTGCTAGACGTGCAACGCTTTGAGATAGTTATGAAATCAGAGATTGAAAAAGACTTGGAGTAGCTATTAGAATACGACAATGCAATGTTAAAAAAATGACAAATTTTAATATTTTTATTCATTTTAAAATAATGGGAGTTCTACTGTACGTGAATTACAAATTATTCAATAACTTTACATAAATCATGTAAACAATTACTACTTTTAAATACCGTTTTTAGGTAGTCGTCGACTTGTATATTTTAATATTCTAATTTTCATTCGAAAATCGTTTTCGATTACCCTCGTAACAGCTCGAGTTAGCAGTTAAAAAATGAAATCTCTCCCTCGCGTATCTTCGGAAGGATCAATGAAAACCTTATTTTCTCTGTTGCATGTTCGTTCATTTGTTTACTTATCTCTCGACTGCATCGTTCGACACGGCACGTTAAGTTTGTCCGGTTTCGTAGCATGTTTCCTGATTTCATTGTCGGTAAGATAGCATGATCTCTGTTAATTTAAACGAGAACGCGATCTCTTTTCTCGATTATCCACTCGCTTGAATGGTCTCAGAATTACATTTGAGACTTTGTATCAATGAATGGTAAAAGAAATAGGAGAATAAATAAAGGATAGGGTCATGAAGAACTACTAAACGTTGAACGCGTCTATGATATTTCGTTGAAATAATTCTTGACTTTTACGATTAATAGATAGCCTCGTTAGCTACTTTGATGGCTGACGTAGATTGTAATAAATAATTCTCAAAGAGATTAGGTATCCATAAACGCGACTATAAGTTTTCTTTGACGTTTAATGAAATTACTATATTTTCATAACCATCGATATTTACATTACACATACATTTTCAGATTCGTTTCGAATTTTACCAATATAATCAGGATAGCCCTATCTTGTCACAGTTCCAATAGAATTTTATAATGTTTGTAACATACATTATACATATATACCTATTTGAAAAAATGTCTACAAGTTTTTAAACACTGGCACGAGCTGCTATACTTTATTAAATCAGCAAAACACAAATCCCTATGCAAATGAATAACAAAATCTTTTTAACGAAATTTCTAAATTCCTGGAAATTTAAATCCGTGCAAACGGATAAGAAAAATTAACGGACTACGACCCTGCACGCGTTAACTAAAGCATTTTCATGAAACCAAAACTATGGCGAGTTCTACGGAAAGAGGACCGGCTCGCCATTATTTGCCGGTAAACCTGATAATTAATTCAACGACTTTAAACCACTGCAGGAAGCGGCAATGCGAAAGAAAGATTCAATTAAAGGTACAATGCTCTTTTCGTCGCTATCGTTATTACTTTTTGCGCGAATACAACCACACAGTCGTCGATGATGAAATTCGCTATATGCATCGGGAACGCCGATGTATAAACCACTATTTTCCTTGGAACGAAACGCTTGTTCTATTTGCCTGTCATTGTTTCCATTAATTCTGTTTGCGCACCAGAAAGTTTTCCATGCTCAAGGAACCAGAGAAAACTGCGAAAAAGGCACCGTCTAATTGTTACTCGTTCAATGGGAATAACGTAATTGTAACAAGCCCTTTTCATTAACCTCGCTAAACGCAGAAGGTTTTGTACTTACATCGAAAAGAAATTGCGAAATCTCTTTCATCGTGGAATAAAATCTATTGCTGTGTGTGCATTCTTGACAGATATTTGCTAAACGCAAACTAAGAATTAGTGCCTTAAAATGTTCTATGTCTATATAGTATTTAATTCATCGGATAACATATCTAATTTATTGGATGTGAGAAACTCCAAGAAATGAAATTAAAAATTTAGCAGACTTTTCGAATCAGATTTTGCCAGACATAATAGAAATCGCTTTGCGTATTTAGTGCAATAGTAAATTCCGTGGTTGTGCAACTCCCCCTGAGCGATTATCATTCATAGCGTTTAATTCCGGCGTTCAATCTACTCACGATTTTCAATGCAAAATTAATCGTGTAGCGAAAAATATTTGAATTACGGAAATGGTATTAGACAGCTTCAAGCCGATACGTGTACTAACTGTCTGGAAAAGGTTAAACATATTAATTTTAATCTTTAAACACGTCGTTACTCAATATACGTACTCAATGGCGACTAAAAGTTACTCGAGAATTGTTATTAAGAATTATGAATTTATATAACTTTCAAGAGAATGCCACAAGAAAGCAATTACTCGGTTTGTTATTTCGTTTGAAACTGCAATTACAATGTTGTACGCGATAAACTTAAACTTTTCTTCTAGTAAGAAAATGTATTTCTCTTAAGAAATAAAACAGTCATAAAATCTGCTTATCTGTCGTCAAGGAGCTGTTGTACCAACAATTGAAACAAATGGATTCTTTATTTCATGATACTATAGCAAAATAATTTAATTCAAATTTAAATCATTAGCAATAGTTTTTGTACTCGTGAAAAATTTTAACTATTTATGTTGCAAAATTATTTTAAAACGCATTCAGCGTTGTACAAAAACGGTGCCTGAAGAGAAAAAGAAAACAACCCTGAAAAGAGATGAGATCTAGTTCTCAACGAACGAAAAACATTTAAGCGAGATTTCAAAGGGGTGGAAATATTTTTTACGGATCATCAAGTAAGGAATTAAAACACAAAGTGGAATATCGAGCGGTCAGTAAAAGCGAGATTCGCGGAATTATAGAAACGGGAAACGAGGTCGGCAGCAGCCATTTGCCGCGGATAATAAACGCGATAAAAAGCCAACTTAACGCGGCTGCGCGGTCGTGAAGTTTGCGGGTACGAACGAAGGATTCAAATCTACCTTCTTATTCTCATTCCGTTGTTATTACTTTGTTTCCTTTCTCCCCTCTTTCCGAGGCGAGTAAATAACTCCTCGTTTACTCACCCTACCCCCAAGTTTATAATGGAGATTATCTTATTTGCCTGTTGAGACTCGTTTCAATCCGCCAGGCGAAGTCCGAGTCCTCCGCTTGGTTCCTGGAAAAACGACGAGAAAACCGAAGGAAAGTCGCGAGCCTTTGCGAAACAGAGAAAAAGGGGATGTTACTGTGGAAAAATAAGGAAACGATCGTGGTTAGATTTAATGAAATCCTCGGTGCTTTGTCGAGTTCCATGACATTTGGGAAAAATATATCGTTCTCTGAAAAATTGAAACATTCAACAACGAATTGGTGTCTTTCAGTCTAGGTAAAAAAGAAGGACGTAGAATTATAGAGCTTTATGTGGAATATGACATTTCGCGTGCATTTGTTGTCTTTCCTCACGATCTTCGAACCATTACGATCATCACCATACCACTACCTACACATTAAAATATATACGCTGCTACGAAACACGGTTACAGAATATAACAACTTCCAAGTGATACAGCACCACGTAGGATTCAAACGCGTGTTCCATTACTCAGAATCCCTCACTTCATCCTTTGCATCCACCTAAAAACCGTATTCAACTTTCGTCACGGGCAAGGACCGTAAATCTGAAACAAGCCGCAAATTAATACGATTTGCCGATTTTTCGACACTCCGATCATCGAGATCTTACTTCTGTCCTTGTATTTCACGAGTATTTCCCCACACTGTGTGATTGCCGATCCACCAGTCGTTCCATCCGTTTCTAGCCATTCCATGCGGCCAACGAATCGCGCGTATAGCTGCACCTTGCAATTACGCAGAAAGGCGGTCCACCCACTCCGCGACTTCGCTGGTTGCGGCACGGCGTAACAGGGCCCCTCCACGGCTTCTCTTCCCCCTCGCTGACCCCCGCGTGCAGTTTCATTATTAATTATCAGGTCGCCAGTGTGTTATTAGTGCACTAGGAGAAACCGCCCGCCTCGCGGCGCGACTCAATTCGAAGGAAGAAGCGGCCCGATCCTTAAGCCGACGATGATAAATAACGACGTGGCGGATACACGCGCACGTATAATCTGCTGCACGGTCGTTTTGAGTGACACGCGGCTGTAATTACTATTATCAATTAGCGGATGGCAGAGGAGATTTATGAATTAAGAATAAAAGCTGCCGTCGAAGATACTTTCATATCTTCTATCCTTGAGTGTTTAATCTTTGGCGTGATGTAGATTTTCGAGATTGTTCTACTGATGAAATTTTACTTCCATTCTTATATCGTTTTCAACGATAGGAAATTTCATCGTTGTAGTGCTTTCATCTATAATCGGATTTTTCTTTGTTCGCGAGGATAGGATATTGGCAGATTGTTTTGCCGAACAAAGTCGCTTCGTCTTGAGTAAAAGTGAAAATAAAACTCTCCATCGTCTAAAAAAATGAGAAAGATTGAAAGCATCCAAAAATTATCGTACCTACTCCTCTCGTATTTCTCTCAAGAATGAAGAATCTTTCAACCGCTGTGCCGATCTTGATGGACACCTGTTCCGCGAGACATAGCTCCCCGTAAAAAGGAGTTGGCGATGGAAGGCGCGCCAGATTCCCTCGAGGAAGGAGATCAACAATCCCGTCAGAGATTTACAACGATGCACACATGCGTTCCTAGTTGCAATCTAGCGTTAAACCATTTAATGCCGCGTGAGACGCGTAATTATCATATTCAAATTGTCAGGTATGCTTCGGGGGCAACGAGTCGCGTTAATGACTCGCGTGTACCGTACCCATGTCGACGTCGTTTGCCACGATGTCCAGTGGGTATACCAGTCGAATGACGATCCTGCACCAGTCAATTGGTATTTAACAATTATCGGAAGAACGATAATTAGAAACGAAAGAAGAAAGACACGAAAGACACGCGGAAGCAGAAACAGGAGAAGGTCGTAGACCTTTTCTCTTCTAATTATTGGCTGATAATTAATGTGACGTAATTAAAAAGGCGAAACGACGCGGACAAATGGCAGCGACTTGGCGTGGCACTGGCCGACCTGCGTGCATCGCGTTTAGCCTGCCGTTCGTTTTTCTCGCATAACGAACTCATTTATTTCTACACAGTAATGTACGACAATGCAGGCCGGTCGAACTACGACACGAAACAAAGCACGCTGTGGCTGGTCGGCGCGCGCCTATACGCCAGAAACCGCTTCTTAGCAAACGAGCTGCGCGCCGGCACCCTGAGGGGCGGCGAGTATTTCACCAGAATTTACGTTGCGTTTCACGCTGCTAATACCGCTGTAGTATAATTATAATTAGCGGGCTACGCCCTTCACACCGCCCCTTGGAAAGTTCGCCGTGTCGGATACCTGGCGCGCGTATCCTTCACCTTGATGTCCGGCGACCGGCTCGATGGCCGCGTCGCTATGTTGCTCTTGTTTTCGCGTCGTCGCGTCGCGTCAGCCCGGTTTCACCTCGATTCTGCATCTTTTATTGCGATTAGCTTATCTTTTTCGACGCTTCTAACGGAATCTCTGTATGTTTTCTGTGATGAAAGATCATCATTTAACGCGAAAATGGAGATTTTCGGTCTGGCTGAATTAAGAAAGTATCGTGGAAATATGGTAGCCTTGAGCGATAATTTGTCGAACAACAAATACGACATCGTAACATTGACGTATTACAAGATATGGGTTGCATGTGGGCATATATAAATTACTTTTCATATTTAAAACATTTTAAGGCAAATAGTATAATCAACTGATTTGTAATGTGCAAAATTTACTCGTAGCAAACCTGTTGCTGCTACACAAGAGAATTTATTATTGCGGATAACTTGTAATTTGCAACTTGCGAAATTTCACTAGTAATATTAGTCCAATTCTGCAAGTTTTGAAAAATAATATGGTGATACAAAAGTTGGATGTCAATTATAAATGAAATTCATTAGAAAGTTACTTTCGCGAGTAAAAACGAAGGTCGAACATCCACATGATACATTTTTTTATACAGTGTTTATACGAATATTTGTATACGACGGTGGTGGTAGGTATATAGATATTGGCCAAAAGCTTTTACCCTTTTCACGGGAAAAATTTGAAGCCGAATTACACGACAAACAATATGTGCACATTTGTACATTTGTTCGACAGATATCGTATTTTTCTACAATTTGCAAGCGGGAAAAAATGCACAGATTGTAAATCAGATTACATATTGTAGAATTGCAAATTTGTAACTGTGAATGCCGCACCGAGCGAAATGTATTTTTTCCCCTCAGAAACTTTTTTTAACCGCTATATGAAAAATTTATCTTTCGATGTTTCATTTGCTGTTTCAAGTTCAATGACTCTATCGCTCGCTGTAGTTTTCCCTCGTTCATTCATGAACCTATCGTTGAAAATCATCTAAAACTCTTGTCTTTTACTAATAATCTACAAATAATTTTTCATACCAAAAAACAAAAGGGAATCGGACGGTAATATTTTTTAATCAAATAGACAAGGGAAACTTTCTTCGATCTTCGATCTCCAATCCTACGGAAACTAACCTTTCGTTCGAAATTCCGTATCGACATCGTCATCAAGATTTCCTGGCAAAATTGCGCCGCGAATCGAAGATCCTATCCACATATAAAGCCTATCAAAATATTCCAATCTGCGGGCAGAGATACCGAGAGCTTTGGCTTCGGCTCTGGCCGAATCCCGTCCGATCGAAACTTCGATCACGCCCAGCGCGTCTGTCCAAGGGATCCAGAATGGATCCTGATCGAGATCGCCCGCGTTCAAAAGGGAGGCAGATGCAAAACAAGCGGCGTTTCGCCTCTCCGCTTGTCCGCCACTTAGCGCGCCGCGATCATGGAGTTTCCATGGGCAGCGTTCTGCACGGCATGACACCGGCCAATCGCGCAAAATTACGTGGAGAGGCCGACAGAAACGGAGGGAAAAAGGAGGGAAGCGAGCTGGCACAGGGTGAACAGGGTAAAGGAGGGGAGGGAGAGAAAGGAGACGAAGAAGGAAGAGAAGCCTCGGCTCGATGGTGGCCAAGAGAAGAAAGAAGAGACGAAAAAGAGGAGAAAGAGAATGGTGCGCGTGCCTCGGGGCGAAGTCTTGGGCCTCGCGTGCCCAGGCATGGCCTCGTCTCACTCTCGAGCGTTCGCGGTCAGAGGTCATCATCGAGCACGAGCCACCTTGGGGTTCTCAACCTCCCCTCGGTGTTGCCGACACCGATATAAAACTGCCTCATTAAAGGCGTTTGCGAATTCCGAGCGTGCCTCGAATCGAAGACGAGTTAACCGGATTTGATGGGGGCCTTCGAATATTAGAACGCCTTGCGCCGATTTCCTCGCATTTTTCGTTCGCTTTGTGTGTGTGTTTTTTTTTCTTTTTCCTTTTTTTTCGTAGTACAAGTTGAATTTCTATTCTCTGACTTAAAATTCCATTACGAATAAACTGTTGTTCTTGATCCATCAGCGGCACTTGACAGTACCTCGGATAGTAATATCTCGGATCACCGTAGGAAAAATGATAAATCTTCAGCAAAGCCGCATAGACGCTATAGATGACTCATTTTAAACCACCCTAATCAGATATAAAACATCAAACTGATCGTACGTGCTCGCGATGTTTGCATATCGTCGTCCAATCGCCTTCTAAGCGTTTCAATAAACTATCGCGTAAAAGCAATAATTAACCGTACAGGTAGAAGCGATTCCGGAGCGAAGGCTGCTGATCGTGCATTAAGATCATCCGTAAAGGGCGACGCATGACGGTCATTAACAAAAATTTCGTCCGCGGGATCGGCGACTCATTCATTTTGCTTAATAACTATAAATTACGGGTTATCTCGATCGGCTTCGTGACCGGCAAGTCCTATGAATTTCAGCGTGAACGGGAACGTGGCACCCCCGTGTAACCTTGCTAGTCTAATGCGCGCGATTAAATCGCCATCGCCGATGGACACGGAAAAAGGGACCAACACGGCGAAACGAAAGAAAGAACGAACAAACTGAAGGAAGAAAAGAAGAAAGGGGGAGATGGTTAGCGTACCGTGGTACAAGGCAAGAAGATTTTTCTAAACCAATATGTCGGCTTGTAATCAGGCTAAGTGGCCCGTTCGCTGTTTTAATGCCATAAACACCGCCCAAGCTCGGAACTTGTTTGCGATCGAGAAACGATCGCGCATTAAGCTGGAAGTATGCACGCGGCGTATCGGTAGGACGCGGCCAGTTTTTCCACGGAGCTTAACGGGAACAGTCTTAAATCATACACTTAAACCGATCATTACAGAATGTCTTGAATCAGTTACGTTTTAACGGGGGGATATTTATTACCGTCAGCTAGGGAGATAAGGTCCCTCCTCTACCCCTTTTGTATCCCACCCCTTTATCTAGACCGGTCAATTAGTCGGTTAAACATATGACGGTATCCGAAACCGGTTTCCACGCGGAACGTATGGATTTTTGTTTAGATGCTAATTATTTCCTGCCTCTTTTTGGCTCTGCCGCCGAAAATTATTTACTGAATAAAAGATCATGAATCGAATATAACAATGAAAATCACGCGTACAAGTCGTGAAGAGAATGGATATGACGTGAAAAAGGATTTTTACATGATTTGAGGAAAGTACTTGAGCTAAAAAATAATTACGAAAGTGTGTTTGAGCTGATTCGTGGAAGTTAAACAACCATAATATCATTATCTAAGAATACTGGCTTCACTTTAAAATTGAAGATATGTAATTTCTACATTTCGAATTATTTATATACAATATTTACGATATACAATATGTTTATTTGTATACAATATTTCTTCTTCAAAGTGTTATGTTTGAATCTAGGAATATAGTAACATTTATGTTTGGTATATTGGTGTTTCTTTGGCCACATTCATCGTGATTTGTAACTATGCTCTCTAGATAATTCAGAAAACGTGGGTAATGGTAGAGATCTATAAACGCTAGTTTCAGAAGCTCTTCAGATACGACAGCGGAAGCCGGTAATGGAGTCGGTAAGCAAGATATCTGCGGGAAGTTGAGAGGATAACGAAAGATTTTATACTTACTTTATTTTCTCAGTAGATGGTCGTAGTATGTATTGCTGTGTAACGCGTATTGATTTCAAACACATCCACTTAAGTTTCTTAAGTTTCGGTGTTTTTACATTTATACATCAAATTCGTTCATTAATTTCCTTTTATGTAACTATAAGTTGGTCGCGTTAATAATTGGTGTAAATATTTCATCAATGTTATTAAATTCAATCTCTAAAACATATACATCATGAAATTATCTATTACGTTCGTTTACAATATTTAACAATAAAATACTAAGGACAACTAACTTCAATAAACTCTCCATCAACCGGCGAATGAAATTAAATCAGAAACCAATTTATTTATCTGCCAACTTCCCTATTTTGTCATCTTGATTAATTACTTTCACCAATTATTTCATATTCGTTATAACTAAACCCTCAAATTAAGATCACATTCATGATATGTACATTACTGAAGTTTTAAATTACACGCTATATGATCCACGATTAAACCTAAAAGTTCTTCATCGTGACAGTCTTCGAACGAATCTAAACATTGTTCCCTTGATCAACTCCTATCACGTTCTTATACTCTGACAAACAACACCAATTAACGTTACTGCTGAATCGAGTTCGATCTCAGATACGAACGTGTCTGCTTTCAGGGTTGCGCACTTTTATCGGAAAATAGTCTCGCCATTATGGATTGCACAAAGGGTGCAAAGACTATCGAGCAGGTGGCGAGACTCACTCGTCCCGAATTGTCCAGCGAGCGAGTCACGTCGAATAGCGTTCCGCGAGAAATATGCAAGCTCACCGTAGAAACGGTCGATTATCGGCGGCAATATCGTGTGACGGATAGCTTTTGAGATTTACGCGAAGATACCAGCCGTGTCTTTTCTTTCGCGGAACGAAGAAACGGCTAAAGACATTTTCTTACCGTTAGCCCGATAGGATCTCCTTATTGATAGAGTCCGCGAGGGGCGAGGAATTTTTAATTAGCCCGGAGCACGTCGATTAAATCTTGTCGAGTAATTACGAGCCGGCCTCGTCAGCCAACGGCTATCGAGCCTCGTAACCGTGGCCGCGTTCGGGCAACTTCTTGCTTTCGTTTCGCGATACGCGTTCGAGTTTCAACGGTGGCCTTTTATCTTTCGATGACAGTCGCGAATCTTCTTGCGCCACTGATAATTATATCTCGGTACAAGTAACCTCCGTTGCCCCAACTTTTCAAGATACGAGAGGATAGAGATGATACTAGTTCGAATTGAAATTTTGACAACTCGAGTTAGTTCACTATCGATTCTCAGTTCGCTATATCAACGTTCCGACAGATTTATTCGCATTAGACTTGTTAATGCTGAGAATAAAATCTCTGAAGTTAAAAGACAGTAAGAGAATTATAGTTTACGTGTTATGCGGGCCAGAGAGATAGGATCCAAATCGAAGTTTGCTTTTAATTAATCGTGAATGCATCAATTACTTTCACTTAGAGTTTCCCCTGATAATTATTATTTTATGTAAGTGCAATCACGAACCCAGATTCGAATCGCATTGTATTTCCAATGTGAAAGTGCGCACTACTCGCCGATAACAGATATAATTTTGCCGAGAATGCCACGGTTCTTGCTACTTTTGTTATTTTATTCTTCTTTCAGTCAATTTTTGTACGATAATTCCTTTCACTCTTTCAGAAGATTTTCTTTTCTTTTCTTACGAGAAGATAATAAATCGCAGGTTTTTCAAAGCGTGTTACTTTAAATCGAATTGTTATAAGAAATTAAGTTGTAAGAAGATAAATACTACAAAAGATAAATGAAAATTTTAAGGTTGCTTTACGTAACTTTTTTCTGTCTTATGTGACGAAGATGTAAAGTATAACGATCGATGCAAGGAGGCATTTAAGGCATAAAACACCCAACATAATGTCAGTGACATGCATCCTTCAAGCTCGCGCTAGATGTAATCAAAGAGGCTTGATTTGCAATTAATAACTCCTTCGTTGATGATTCTTGATGATCTTTGACGGTCGGTTCTTTTGGCCTGTTAATGAATGTGTCTCGATTCATGAGTCAAGATTTACGATCCTCTCTTCAGTTCTGTATCATGCAACGTAAGAACAACGTGTCTTCCCTTTTCTTACTTTTGTTGCGGCTCGAATTGAAAAGTAACGATAAAAATATAAAACAAATCGGTCTTTACGGAGTTTATAACTCCATCATAGCCTTTCGTACTTGTACTCGACAAACGCAAGAATCAATCGTTATTAAGCTTAGCAGTATTTAAAAATGCGTAAATTTTAATAGTTTATGTATCTATATTTTTTATAATTAATCAAGGCAAGTTCTTCAAATTTATTTCGCTTCCTCACTTTTGCCAATAATTCTACAATTTTATAAAAATGTAAATTGACACGAACATTCATCGTCTAATAATAAACTACTCTTTAAAACAATTTCAATAAACTTTTAAGTTAAATAAAATCCAATTTCCCTGGTTATAAAAGCAACGCAATATTCGCTGTTAAAGAAGGAAGCAACACGAATTGATCGATAAATATGATCTCACTGGCAACAAGTTGAAGCTAGAACAATCCGGACGTGCAGAGAAAAAGAATGTCGGATAAATTAATCCTGACTTCGTGGCCACGATCCCGATCTTTTTTCGCGTTGTCACTTCTGTCGTCGGGCATGGATCTCAAAAGGAATACGCACGATCAAATATCTCACGTGTGGCGTGTCAGCCGGTTAGAAAGTCCGCTAGCTCGATCCTCGAAAATGTCCCTCATGCATTAATCATTGTCTAGCTCGCGCGATTCTCTAACAACGCTGTTCGATTTCAATGAGTGCGCACTGTTCCGTACCGACAAGGTGGAAGAGCTAGAATAGCGAACAAGATTGATAAATAGGTTTCTGTGTTATAGCGTATCGTTGCTGATGAATAAATTTCGATTTCTGTTCCTCTCTTTTCTTTTCTTTTTTTTCCGAGAAAAAAGATTCTAAATACATGAGTGGAAGAATAATTTTCTAATAGAGTCATTTGTCAAGCGTTTTCCGTCATAGTCTATTGAAAATATCATTTTGCATTTTATTTTGCTTTTGCATATAATCAACGAGAATGTAATTAATATAAAAATCATTTCGCAAGTATAAGTGAGAAAAACTGTACATAGAATAAATATTCTATATTTTATACCAAAATACATTGATTGTTACACACAGGTTTCCAACGTTGCTACATTTTTTGTGATAACCGGTTTTTTAAAGTAAAAGTTTATTTAATAAGCATAACGTGTAGTAGTGTGGATTATAGAGCTCGGTGTTATTAAACTTTTTATGAAAATTTTTTTAATAATGTATAATTTAAAGCGAAATATAATTAAAAGTTGAGTTGAAACGTTCAGCTCTGTGTATCTTTGATGAAACGAATAGGTACTACCCGAGCTTATTAAATTCGATTTAAATAATCGAATTATAGGCAGCATGATTGTTATTTATAATTAAAAAATGTACGAAAAATAATTTATCTTTACATGTTCAATTACCGTATGGTTATTTAAACGATGATACGAAATTGTAACGATCGTAATTCAGGCGATGGGAATGAAACGTCGGTTACAAAAGAAGCTCGCAGCATTTTCAACGAAGCTCTGCCGTTCATTCACACAGTTATCGCGACGTATCCGTGCCGGAGAAAGAACGTGGAAGCAATTAGGCCATCTCGCCGAGATGAAATCTGCGTGTGAATTGACGGAGCTACGTTGATGATGTCGCCGGAGGATCGATGCGAATAAAAATGAAGTTAAGAATAAAGTTTGACGTTGACCAGTACGCTGTCTCAATCAGACAGCTTAATCTCGTTACTTGGTTTTCAATCAATGCCTCTATAGGGATTTGTAATAGAGGATAAACTAAAATAGAACACTTTTTCTCATAATACGAATAAATTAGAAATCTTTCGCTTCATTGATGTTGAGATATTATTACACAAGCTGTTTAAAGCTTGAAGTAAAATTGAAAGGTAATGATTCTTAACTTCGTTTATTGATCCGTGTTATTTTCTTGCTGCTTTCTGTTGTTTCATAAAGTGACGCGATATTACGTCAGCGATTGCGTATGTGTTAAAAACAGAATTAATCGATAAATCGTGAAAGACAAGACGTATCATCCACCAAAATTGTATAAATAAAAATTTTTTACCAAATTTAGTAATAAATTTTTTACACTAAAACATAAAGTATAAGATGCAATATAGAAACAAACATTTTGACAGAAAGCTATAAAAATTCACTTTTCATCATAACGTCGTCGAAAGAGGGAAGAATAATCGCGGCTAAGCGAAATGGCGCGAGGGTGCGGCACGCGGATGAAATTAAAAGCCTGGAAGGAAGATTCGTGCGGAGCACGAAACGACGTAATTTGCTCACGTGTCCTGTGTCATTGGCGACCAACCCTGTTCATCGTAGTCGGATAATACACGGTAAATTCCAAACGATTATCTACGTGACTCACCAAACTTAAAATTCTCTAATGTACGAGACATTAGAGAATGCTGTTCGTGCTTTTAAATTTTTCAAAGCTACAGAAAATAATGTTGCAGTATAATTATACAGGGTAGTTGGTAACTGGTGATACAAGCGGAAAGGGGGCGATTCTACGCGAAAAAAGAAGTCGAAAATATAGAATAAAAATTAAAAAAAATTTTTTTATTTAATTTTTCCATCGAGACAACAGTGAGATCCGTTATAACGTACCGCACGCGTACCGAGCGAAAATTAAAAGTCGATTTTCTCGAAGACAAAGCCTCAAATGAAAAATTTTTATTCTATATTTTCGACTGCTTTTTTCGCGTAGAATTACCCCCTTTCCGCTTGTACCACCAGTTACCAACCACCCTATATAATTATACAATTCTTAATAGAATTGAAAGTTTCATGCTCTTCGATTTATATCGTTTTTTGTATATAAAAGGATATTTGTTTTCTCCTTTCGGAGTGATCGACTATATAAGAGAAAGATTATCGAGCAATAATAATATCGATATTTTGCAAGTTTATCATTCGAATACGAAAAGTTTGTGAGAAATATAACAATAAAGATTCGCAGTCGATGTCCGAAGTAAAAGACGAATAATTCGAAGAATCGATTTTGTCCCGAGCACACACGTTCCGTCAACGATCGTCTCGCACGATCCTTCCAACAATTACCGATTCACTCAATTTTTTGCAACGTCTAGCACGATTTCCTCCGCCGGATGTTACCGTGTGAAACAATACGTAGTAGGACGCAGACGTAAAGTGAAATGATAGGGGTGAAAATGAAGGGATAGAGAAACGTGTGCGTGTCGTAGATGCAACGTTTCTGAATTTTTTTTCAAGCACTCAATTCTTATCCACGTACAACGCGAAATCGGTTTCACAACGTGGAAAAACCGGCTTGTAATTTGACAACGAGATTCCTCTAGTATATAAATTCAGTCTGTTTTTACTTCTAGTATACCATAGTATAATATGATATTGTATTAGGTTGTCCGAAAAGCGTCTTTCTTTCGCAAACGTATTTTTTACAACACTGCATCTTTATACAAACGTGAAACCAAATCTGTGAAATATCGCGATGTTTATTTCGACAGAACGAAATGGATTGTACGTAATTCGACAAAATAATATAAAACAAAAAACGTTGTGCGTCTATTATTTCCTCATAAGACGAAAAAAACTTTTCAAACAACCTAATAGTATCGAAGGCTGGCTCCATCAATTTATGCATTTTAGTAATACTCGTATGTTACGAGTATTATTTCAAATCAATCAAACAGCAGTTCAATAATTTCACAACAACAATTACGTACACAGTACCTTCGATCCTTAATTTTTATGCTTCGCGTTATAATCACAACATTATCATTTACGACAAGAATAGAACGTAATTCTAACCATTCGTCAAATCCACAGCCAAGTCAATGGTTTTTTCCTATCCGTAACATTCATTTTCGCAATTATGTAATTGGAAATAGATGGTACGTTTTCGTGATTTAAGGCGCTTCCGGTTAGGTCGTTGGCGAGCTAGACGGCTTTCTCGACGTCGTTGCGTCGGGGCGGCGTCGCTTCCGGTGAGCGGAGCAGAACAGCAGCGCCGGTCGAAGCCGCTGTTGCGTTTTTTCATCGTGACATTTTTTCGATCTCGCTCGAAGCGGCAGACAGGGAAAAAGTCTAACGTTGCTCCAACCCGTTTGCCCTAGATAGCACGCGCGAGAGATGTCCGCGCTCGCTCGCTCGCTCGCTCGCTCACAAACGCGTGTGTACACGCAGACACGGGCGAACGTCGGCAATCGCGGCACGTACGCGTTATGAACGAAGGAACAAGGTGCGTTGGTCACTGGGGCGTTGACCTGGCTGGACCAAAGGAGCGCGAGCGGAATCTCGCCTCTGCCGGAGGATGAGAGTCGAAGGAGTCCGTTTTTTCTCCCAATTGCTTCTCCTCCTCCCGTTGTCCTTTAGTCGATTCTCTTTTTGCCGGTCATGTGAGAGAGCACGTAATCTCATCGCGGAAGAAAACTGCTGGGTGATTAGTGTTTACAGGATTTAGAAATATTGGTGCAAGAATTGTTGAAAATTGTCGATGTAACGATGTTCACAGTTAATTTGCGAGATAACTTTTGCATCGATAAGATTTATTGGGATACAGCATTTCGTGATAAATGGATTATTTACACATTCTATTTTCAAAATTATGTTTGATCCAGTAAATGATATTTAACATAATTTAACATATCTTGCGAATAGAAAGATCATCAAATTTTTATTTATGGAAAATACGGATCACAGGAGAAGATTGTTTGATCCTCAGATCATGTTTCGAAAACTACGTTTGGAAGTTTATCGTATGTTGATTCATATTTGTATAATAGTTATTGAAGTTTAGTTTAGTTATGAAATAGATATAACAGCATGTTTGTGTTGCTAGAGTATAACTGCTAATTAACGTATTAGCTAAAACGATGTTCCCTCTGTTCTTTTAGTTAGTGTTAAGTGGGGATTGTGGTAATCAAAGACTAATGTGTTATCACCTTTGTTTTAGTACGAAAAAGGCTTTAAGTGCTGCGTCTCGTGGCTGCTTTCGATAGTTTAGGATCGATTAGCACTTAGTTTATCAGATGATATTCGAAGGCAGGTTACAATAGCAATTCTCAAACTTTTGAATTTACAAGTTTCTCCTGCTTCTATTAGTCTTCTAAGAATTATGGTGGAAGGCCAGGGAACCTCGTTAGCGTAAAGACTATACCTATTAATTTTTTGTTTATACCGAATTAGAATTAAAAGCGGCTGAAAATTTCTTAAATACACATTTCTCAAAATAAGACATAAGAACTACTTGCTAGAACAATTTGCTGTTTAAGGTATTCAACTCTTTGAAACCTAAAGCATTGGTTTTAAGAATTTCCTTCGTTTTCAAACTTTTAAATTTTCAAATTAAGATTTTTAAATTCCTCCAAGTTTCCGATTTAAGGTTCTTATTTTCTCATACATTAGATACTTCGATCTGTTATTTCACTCGCATAAAATCAAAGTCTCTTTTCCCTTTCGCACGATAATAAAATGTCACAAGCAAACAAACATTTCCCGAACAATAAGGGGAATTCCTCTCTTCTTTAGAGAGGAATCAGAGTAGAGTCGCTTCCTCGACCGCATCGCGTGCTCGCATCATATCTGATAGGCTCGTGCGCTCGCTTTTATCGAGCATAATATCCCGTTCTCGCCAAGCAATTCGCGGATCCGCTTCAAAAGGCACCGAATTATTTGGTTGGCGTGCCGTTTCACGCGGCGGGCCCTTCGAAAAATCACGGCGGATCGCCGTTGACCCAATTCAACACGGACAATTTTGAGTCGCACAATCGGCTACTTAATGAACTTTTAAAAGCCGTCTATTACGTACCACTATAATCAGGCATCGGTTCCGTACGCTTAACGCTTTTTCGGTTCGGCCGAGGTAGTAATTACGTCATCTGAACTTGCCTCAATAACGATTATAACGTTCCGGTAACGTTACGAGATTGAAAGCTGCTCTTCCTTGCCTCTCTCGAGGTCACCGTGAATCGAAAACTTTTTAACACAGGTCTTATAAAAGAAAAAAGAAAAAGAAGAAAATGTGAAAGAAGGAAACGAGAAGAATGAGAAGAAAAAGATCTCGTTGGCGGTGTTGGTTTCGTGTTCGTCGCTGCCCTCGCGCTTTTTATTCGATGCCGTTTAATTTTGCGCCGTTCTCGATCGAGCTTGCTTCGTGAAAACGGCCCTTATCGATTAATTAAAAGGTTAACAACTCCGCGCAACGGCCAGGTGATTCTGAAATTATTCCATGATTACTGATTTTAACCTTTTAATTTTTCTTTTTTTAAGCCCCCGATTTTAACCGTATACGAAACATGCCACTGACTTGATCTCCCTTTAAAGAAATTTTCTCTTCCTTATACATAATCATATATTAGACAGAACTTTCTTCCATCAACCTGTTTATCGTTCCATTTTATTTAATTAATATCGATGCAACAAATACGACGTCTTGGAATATTGTTGAGAAAGCACGTCGTTGAACGCAAGGTTCTTCGTCTCTTCTTCTACGTTTTATGGTTATTCACGCGGGATTGCGTTATGAAAGATCAATGCAACTTACGAGTTCTTTGATGTGTCAGCGTACTCCCTTTGTACCTAATACAAATGACGCGATTATTGAATTTGAAAATGGCGCGATTTGTATTCTTCCTTGGCCCGCGCTTCATTAACGCGAGTACTGGGTCTCGTGCTTATTAATAAACGACCATTGAACAATGGCTAGCAGCAGAAAGCATCATCGGACAGAGATATCACAGATCGTATTATCGCCTTTTACGGCCGTGTAATTTCGCGCGGCAAAAACCTCCGACTCGCTTTCTTTGCGTTTTCTGCGTACGTTTCTGGACCGCAGGGACAATATCTAGTTGATCGTTCCGCGAGATAAGTCACTCGGATTATGTACATCGACGTATTCACTTTCGATGACTGTGCGAACTGGAGCATGGCGACGGGTACGCGGCATCATTCTCCGTCCCTCGTGGCCTCACCGCGAATTTTGAATCGCGTTTGATACAAGGATTGTGATATAAGAATATAAGGATCGAATATAAGCATCTTTTTTTTATAATTGATCATTTTCGCAAGCTTCATACCTCTTCGCACATGTCCAAACATCGTCGAATCACCTTGAAATACTGAATCTCTGTTTTCCTGCTATCATCGAAATACTCGTCAATCATCTTACAATATCATCTGCCAACTGCCCGTGCAGCGCACTGATATAGCGGATTTCTCTCACGCAACGCGACCCCATAACTCGACGACGTAACAACCGTCCTCTATTGAAACACACATTCCATTGTTGCGTCTTTAAATCTTCTATCCAGGATAATCCATACATACAGCATCTCGAAACTCCTATAACGGCGTTGCATCTCGTCATCCTCGTTCGACGGGATCACGAAGTCGCGATCCAGGGAACGTAACCGTGCGATCTATCGTTCGGAAGGTTTCGAAGAACATTGCAGCTGACCGGATGCAACGGGCTCGAGAATTGCGAGTCGTCGAAACGAAGTTGTTGGGACTGGAAGCGGTTAGAAGAGGAAAGAAGGAAAGAATCGCGGGTTAACGTAAGCTCGAGGAACGAATACGATATCGTTGCAACGAGATTCTGATCGACTCTGGTATCCACCTACCTCGCGACCGCTTCTCGATCGCGAAACCGCAACCAGGCCTGGCCCCGAATGGATTCGAGAGGATGCTGTGTGCCCTAATGGCCGAGTAGAATCGAATGCACCGGGTCTCGTTTTGCTTCTTCTCTTTTTCGCTCGCAAGAACTTTCTTTTCTTCTTTCTCGTGGCACTCGGCCTCGTCATCGTATCGATCTACCGCGGAGATCATTTTGCGATTGCTCTTGGTGAACAAAGAGAATAGGAAATCTACGTGTGTACTTACGATTTCAGACAGGAATGTTCGTTCTAAAGCGAAAGAACGTTGATCAGATATTAAAGTAATGTTCCCCTTATGCCCGTTTCTAAGTTTTACGACAGATGTTTAAATGACAAAAGAGTCGTAATTGGTCACAGAATTTTTATTTGAGTTACTTAGAAGTCACTTTGGTCAATTCCAAAGCGATAATTTCGCAGACATTATTATTTAAATTTGGAATTTACAATTGATTATGTCATTTCTTTTTTGCGATAATTAAGTTTACGAGGGCAAGCTGTTCGTTTTCTGAGAACTGAACATTAATCGTGTGCCTAAACAATAAAATTATCAAGCTTACAAAAAGTGAAGTCATTTAACATCGCGAGATTATATAAAGGGTTAAGGATATGTTTAATGTCTAACTTCTCGATGGTGTGTTACGTACGTGAGCAAGTTTTAGACTCTCAATTACTATGCTTCAATCGTCTTTACGAGCGTCACGTTTTATTTTAACGACTGAGTGTGTATTTTCAAACTAGTGGATTGTATCGAGTCGTTTGAACGACTGAAAAGATACGATCTTCGTCAATCAGTTAATCGATAGGCGACCGATGGGATTGAGACAGATACGCGTCACGCTCCCGTTATATGCGTCCTTCATCAACTCGTCTCTTTTTTTTTTTTGATTATCTTTTTCCACTCTTTTTAATCGTAATGTTTGTAATAGAATTCGTTTTATGGCTTATAAATCGAGCGCATTTACAATCGCCCGGATCTTTTTACGAGATTATTGTTCGTGATTCGACACCGTTTTGCAAAGGAATTCTCAAATGATAGTCTTTTAAATGCATCTCGCGATATATCATCGTTGTGACGGAGCAACGATGTTAATGAATGATACCTAAGAGCAACGTCGCGGTTTGACGGGATGCATGGTCTACGAACATGGCAAAGCAATAGACCGATAATTTATTAGATGATTACGGCGCTTGATTACGCGTGTAAATGACAAATTATTATAAACTGTCGACAAACTGTCTGTTTTGTTCAAGATAACGCGACTGGACGACGATATTGTATCTTTCAGAAAGAAATCAGAATTGCTTCAAGAATTCCTTTATCCTTTATCGTAGAATAGATTTTTTGTATTTCTGTCGATAAAAACTTCAGCTCAACTTCAAAACCTAATATGTAATTCCAATATAAACGATGAAAATGGGCAAAAAGATGTCTGGATCGAGAAAAGCGTTGCGAGAACGATGAGTTGCAACGAAATCGGCTGGCTGCAGACTCGATTCCGCAAGAATGGTGGTTGTATTAGAAGCGACTCGCGCAATTCGACTCTAATCGCGTGGCCGAAGACGTGATTGTAATAACAAATCTCGAACAAGCCACGCCTATTTACCATTATCATTCACTGGACTATGGATAAGAAACGAAATAGCAATGATCAGATCCAGATGGTCGTGATTGCGATCGTAACGTCCAATCCAGCGACACGCAATTGGCAACGTGATTTTCTGGTAATCAGTGCTCGCATTTATTTCTGCTTTTCCCGTTTAAATTGTTTCCCGTTTGCTCGTTCACTGGTCTTGCGCTAACTCGATCGATCGCTCGCGAGTAGAAACGTTTACGAAATTTAATGGGAAAAAAATTAGCGCTTTGAAGTAGCAATCTAAAACGCGAATCGAGAGAAAAAGAGTGAAAGTTCAATGTGGCAACAGATTTTATTATTCGATTTCTTTCACTACAGAAATTTAAATATGAATTATTTAACCAAAGCAGTATTATCTTTTAAAAAGTAATGGAACTCAGTGATGTGTGGTTATCTTATCTGATATTATACTTACGTGTATGTATATGTATAAATGATATGTTATAGAACATGTCGATCGATGTTTAAGCGAAAAAATGATATTTGATTATTCTATGATTTTTATTATTATTATTTTGATTTTGTATCATTAACTTTACATTATGTTCGAAATCGTTAAACGTTCGACAGAACATTGATATAAATTAATTAGTACTTTCTATGCTTTTCCAATAGTGTGCTTTTAAACGACGCAAAAATATGATTAATGGTATCCCGTTTTTCTTTCTCTGCCCAAATACATGTACACGTTTATACGAATATAGTTTTTCTAATGTTTTTTCTAACGGTCAATGAAATGTGTGTTAATTAAGTACCTATTAATAAATGGAAATTGTATTTGTCAGCGAAAAAAAAACAGATACAACTAAAGAGGTTCTCGTCACGCCAGTTTTTTTCTCTAATATATGCGTGATACACTTTAGTACCTGATTCTATGAGTACCATAATGACAGATAGTCTTATCTATTGGATACAGTAGAAAAAAATATTACGCAGACACAAGAAGCAAGTAAGAGCATACAACTGTTAAAATTTGTATACATACCTTAGCCAGTTCGCTACATTAATTTGTAACATTGGAAAAGTACACTCGTGATTTCTCTTCAATCTCATTACCCTGTTCTCATCAAATCCTCTTATATCCTCTAGAGCTCTCTCGCTTATCTTAGCTTAAATTATTTAATTATATTTCTCATACGTTTATTTCGCCTACGTAGTGTCATATTACATGTTGTTTATGTACTAACTGAAAAAACAGATGAAAAAGAATGTATTTAAATGACAGATATACATTAAGCAAGTTTCCGCTACTATTCGCAGCGGAAATTATACCGATCTAAATACTTGTTAATTTATCATGTATCAAGTTCTTCCTACGTTGTAAACCTAAAAAACTATTTAATAAAATCATACTGATATCGCATGCATACATATGTATAAGGGGTTGTAATCTGCACAGAGTATTATCTACCAAATTTGCATATACAATATTATACATTATTAATAAATCATATATACAATAATACTGCTACTACTATTATTACAATATATAAGTAGTAATTATATTAATAAATCAACTTTGTTACACGCGTGAAGAAAAGTATGTATAGATGAAAATACAGGTGATAGTGGGAAAAACAGAGCAACGAAGTATATTCGGTTTCCTAGCAATCCTTATCTTTACAATTTTACGTCTAGAGAGCGAAAATCTGATCAGAGGATGTAAATAAGTTTGTGGATAGAACAATTAGGCGAGAACCTCTAAATCCTTCTAATGACGAATATCGGAGGCATCATAATTCCTAACCAGTTATCTGTTGCAACATCTTTGAAAAATGTATACCTAAAATGTGTCACAAAAACTAAGCGATGATAGGTATACTCGTCAAACGTAAAGTATGTGTAGCTGTTATAATATACAATTAGGTTGTAATGAAATTACTGTTTTATTTCGTAATATTATCACTGCAATTTACTGCAATTACTAAATTGCAATTTAAACAGCAAATTGTAATTACTTTTTACTCATAACGAGTATACTCGTCAAAAACAATTAACTGGTTAAAGTCAAATATAGATAGAAATAACTAAATTTTCGTGAAACTATTACTAAATTTTGTCGGTTTATGGATTAAAATTAGATGGAAGAAACACAGGACGAATGTAAATTGTCTTCGAGCGAGCTGATTTTTCACATGTCCCGAAAACGTAAGGCGAGTAGATCAAGCGAGTGGAGTCTATGTAAACGACGGGAACGCTGGCGAGAAAATCGAGCGGAGATAAGCGGATACAGGTAGGCCGGGGCGACAGGGACGTCGTGCCATTTGTACAGCAATATATTATCCAAGCCAGTATTATGTCGTATCGTACAGGTTGGATGGCCTTTACCATCAGGGACATTGTGCGGATCCCATACGTGGCCACATATTGTGGGACACGGCCGCTGCTATCTGCATCCGGCAGAGACACCCTTACAAGAGACGTGAAAATATGCTCAAAGATTTCTCCGGGGAACGTCAATGCGTCTCACACCCGAAAGACGTATTCACCGTTATCGAGTAATCCTTCTCTAATCTGAAAAATGTATCGCGCCGCGCTGTGCCGTTCGACGATCACGTTCGGCACGCGAATACACATTAACTCGAATAGGGTAAGCTGTCGCGTCTATTGCTATTCTGTTTGAATCTTTTTATCGTTCCTGAATGGATTCGTGATAGGATACTAGGGAGTTAATAGTACGCCTGTTGATTTGACGTTGTTGTAATTAAGCTTAGATATTGAGATCAGAAGAGGAAAAGAAAAAGAAAAGGATTAATGCAGGAGGGTAAAATGAGATTACGTTGAAGCTTGCACATCTCATTTTCTCTTTATGAGAAATAGGATACAAATTTTGTAATATGGAGAATTAAAATTAGGGCTGATTGAAATGAAATATTATAACGAAATTCGAAATAAATTGAAATTGAAAATATTACGTTCTAAAATTTACCTTGGAATTTGTGATCTCCTTACATCGTCTCTTTGCGATAAATAAATTCGTGACAATACGTCGTTTGTTTTTTTAAGATATTAAATTCTAATTATGTGCCTGGTTCATGCAATTGAGAACTTCATAAAATATGAAATTGATGAGTTTGACTTCTGAGTGGTTCAATTATATCATCGAGTTCCAATTAAAAATATTTTATCGGCAATTAAACAGATTTATGATGATCATAACGGCAGATAACTGACTACAGAATTGTCGTCGAAAGTTGAAATTACAACAAATTGCGACAGGATATTCAACCGCGCGTAAGCAAAACTCTTGCAAATTTCGAATTTCGTCCTTTTCGTTTTTTGCTTCAAATTTCCAAGTACTTTACACGCTCGTATATCTCGTTTATAGAGCACGCCCCGGTCTATTTTTATTCAGGTAACACATTGTAAATCACGAGAAACGCGCAGCGTTCCACTTTCATAGAAGCATTCGAACGCGTCGCGCTCGTTCTCCTCGAAATTCCCCCGCTTACGTCACGATATATCGAGCAGCGTTCTTGTAACACGGCCGACGTATCTCCCCTTGTATCCTGACACGGGGAATGCGTCGAACGAGTTCGTTAACCATTCTCCTTTTTGCTCGTTCCCCACACGGTCGCCTCTTTCTTCCCTATTGGACACGGATCCACGCTGTTTTCGGCAGTGATCTCATAATTACGTACGTGGGTGGCTTTCTCGCGCCGATTTTTGCTTCTCTGTGCTCGTCCGATAACTTTTGCACGAGTAACTCCGTTATCGGAACAATTTCAAAATAATTACAATGTTGAGATAAAAACTTCTTTACACGAAAGTTTTTATTGTATCATGTCTGATTAGATAACTGTTATTAAGAAAGTCACTGTCGATAATTAGTAGAATTAGTGGACGAGACAATTTTTTTATTATTTATCGTAAAAGGATTTTCAAAAGCTGAATTAAAGAGTATCGAACAACTTTCTAGTTGTTTGATTTTCAAATGTTATTACGCTCTGTACATACACACAAACAAATCTCTATCACGTATCATCCCATAAATTCGTCAATACTTGCCTACGATTCGCTGCGAATTTCTCTCAGAAATGGAATTATATCACAGTCACTTAGCGTGGAGTTTCATACGTAATTAAAATCACTTAGATGATTTAACTTGAAAAAGGAAAGAGAAAATAAAAGAAACTTGTAGGAAACGAAATCACAACAGTATCCGTCGAGGCTGGACAGGTGCGCGAAATGTGCAAAGAGGAAGAGGAAAAAAAAGCCGATCTGTCTTCGCATGCCGGAGGGACCAGCCTCCTTTGGAAACTGCGATTCCAAGGTCCGTTGTTGCCAGTTACTATTCATCTAACCCGAATAATTTTACTCGTTAAAGCCTGGTATCGATCCTCGCGATAATAAGGGTGCGTATCTCAGAAGCGAGGATTGCTTTGCGAATACGCGATGAAAATATAAAGGGAATGGATTAAAGTCACATTTAATACGAAAGGTGAGAAATATTTTAGCAAAATATTATGTGAAATGTTTTAATTTATCTTTCTATAAGAAATATAATGCTACGAGTTTATTAAGACAACGGAAAGGTAGTTAATTGAATAGTGGTATGCTTTTAAAAAATTTTCATATTAAATAATTCGGCATATTTATTGTCACTCAACAATATCGCGGTGTAATCGACGAGACGCGATTTTAAAAGGTATTAAGTACTTTCATTTACTCTGGCATGATCATTTTCTCGAGAAAGAACATTCATAATTATGATACTATGATTGGAGGCAATAATAGATGCAACAAAGATATTTCTGACAAATTGGTATTTATAACGTAATCGTTAGCAATGGACGCGTAATTCACGACTGATTACGGTTCAGTTATTCCACTATAAATCCGCAATCGGAGCTGTTAGCTTCGTTTCGTTTGTTGGTTTTTGCGCGAATATTAAGTCGCGGCATAGAACATGAGGTAACAGAACAACGTATGCTCTAAGCAAGTTTATTGCAGTTTAAATTATATACCGCCGCTAACTGTTCCAACAAAACATTCTTTCTTAATGAGCGTCTTATTTCACGTTCGCCGTTGCTCATATTTGGGTTAACATATGGAGGAATGTTCCCCTATATGCGATCCTGTCACAGGATGCCGACATTTTTTTCTTTATTTCAGCATGCGCACGTTATTCATAAAAATATCGGACATCAACAATAATACGATTTCCTAATCGTTACGAGGGAACAAAATGAAAATTGCGATTTTAATTGAGTTTTATGGTGTATTCTAACGGCATCAAAGTTAATAGAAGTTCGAATTCCAAAGTTTACAGGTTTTTCTCGGAGCTTCAAATTACTTTGAAAGTGAGATTAATATCAATCAACTGATACGTCTTTTATGATCACGTCATATTTTAAGAGAAGATAGAAATACATCTAAAAGGAGAAAAGATCCAATCTACTAAATTTAACTATTCATCGGAATTCAATTACGACGAGCAGCATCATAACATTTCGATTAATCCTAGAAGTTTCATTTAAAAGACTTCACTTGCAACCGGCATATCGCGATCATTGGCACAACTTCGACAGAGTATCGTCTCGTTTACTATACCGTCAGTTTTTGCAGCGTAAAACAATCCCTACTCACGTCCGGTCTTCGATTCATCGAACACACGCTAAAAGCATTCAGGCGTATCCCGAAGAGACGAAGAAACATTCGAATCGCTCATAGCTCTACTTACAGGATGCTAATTGGAAGAATGGCAAGAGAACGAGGATAGTCGCGGAGGAAGATAGAGAAAGCAAGGGTGTACGAGGGGGAGAGAAGGTGAGACCGGTCCGGCGCAATTTACCAGTCGATCGAACGGTCGCGAGCGGTCAGAGGAACGCATTCGCCGAGGTATCGCACAAGCTAAGGAGTTGGTGGCGATTTAAAGCCGGTGACCAAGGAATAAACTTCGAGGTGTCGACGTCTACTGTCACAGCAACGCCACGCGTTCGCGCAAACCGTCGACACGCAACGTGAAACCGAGCTTATGACTCGCGTGAACGACTATGAACGGCGGTGGTATCGTCCGCCGCATACCACATGAACCGATTGATAGCGAGAGTAATGGCGCGAAAATTAGCGAAACTGACAGCGAGGAAGACGGACCTTGCCATTCCGAGATCCGTTAATGGAAAATATCGAAGCATGTGTGAAGCAATCGCGAGTGTGTCGCTCCTATTTAACTCTTCCACCCGTTTATTATCGCTTATTATAGAGAAAGATATGCGAGAATACAAGAGACAGAGTAAAACAAGCATGAAGAAAGCGTACAGGCTAGCGTGCTCCTCCGAGGAAGGACCAAGTTGATCGAATGGAAACGTGCATGAATAAGATAGAAGCAGGATGAAAGGGAGTGGATCGGGAAAAAGATAGAGGGAAAAGGATATCGAGTACGCGTGCACGAGGCAAAGACTCGGACTGGTAAATAGTAGAACAAAGCTGGTTCTCGGTGGGTTTTCCGGCTAGGGAATAGGATAGATATCGTCCATATCTATCTTGATACGATGTCTTGAGAGCATGAGACGGTAGCAACGGTCGGCGAAACAAAGAGGCAACGAGCGGTTCTCGGTCGTGGTTGAACGGAGACAAGTTGCTGCGCTGCCTGTCGAGGTGGGGAATCATCGACAACGACGGTGGACAGTCATGGCGAGGAAGAGAAGCTCTGAGGAAGCTCGTGGAAGAGAAGGGGAGACCGTGTGTTCGCTCAGAGAGGACAGCTGGTATCGACGGCGACGGCGTTCTCTCGTGAAGGTGATACCGATGGCATCGGCCGTGGTAGCGTGGTCGGCGTTGCGTCGGTGGTGGTGGCCGAGGATGCTGGTTATGGTGGTGGTGGTGGCCGAGAGGACGCGGAGGTAGTGGTGGTGGTCCAGCGGGCAT
>NT_176463.1:1368849-1369026 GCF_000188095.3 Bombus impatiens
CGCGCGGCAACGCGGTGTCGCACGATCGGTCCTCGTCGACCTTCGATTGAATACGCGCGCTTCTACGTGTTTCTACCAGACTTTTCGCGCATCGACTTTTCCAAAATTGCGACACGTTACACGGCGATCCGGAGTCCGCAGGTTATCTTCTCGACCGTTCCCTCTTGGTCTCGTGTG
>NT_176463.1:1369383-1402058 GCF_000188095.3 Bombus impatiens
CGTGACACTAGCGGCCACGTGACTCAGATCGAGACCGCGGATCTTCGTCGTGGGACGTCAACATCCGTCGCACGACGCCCGAGGGATTCGCCGTTCCTCTCAACGCACTCTCGCCCGAGGATGTTTCGACGTGGATATTGATCGGTTGCGTTACGTCTGCAAACCGGCTCACGTTGTTTCCGATGTGGATCGTATCGGCCATCGATAAAGAAAACGCGTGTGTTACTTGTTGCTACATTGTGTCTGCGAAGCCAGAGAATTTCAGGCTATCATGGGAGACGCTAACAGACCCATCGAAGGACAACAAATTTGATCGGTGATTACCTAAAAATATGAATGAATGGAAACGATGATTGGTGATCGTGTTATGGAACGAGGTGATAGATACAGCTTCATCGACATCAACTTGTTATCAGTGATAATTTTAGAAATCAATACGTAAACTGTCATGTTTAATCGAATACATTTACAGAAAAGCCAGAATTTAACACTTTTGATCAATTAAAACATAAATTATGAACATGCGCGAATTGTTGTGCACGAGGTTTCGAGCATCGAAATCAGAAGTCGTGATGCCGATAGGAAGAGTGCGGGTATCGATAGGTGCAATCCTATTACCGGTAGCGGTCCGCGACTCGATTCCACGGTGAAATCGGGCCAAACAGGCTAAGTTGAATGTTAGAACAGTAGTAAGCAAGGAACGTACGTCACGAGCTTGACTCGCCACGTGACTGTTCGCAACTGGCTACGTTTTTACGTCTTTTCAGGACATTTGCGCTCGGCTCTCGCGGAACCGCCTCCTTCTTCCGAATGATCTAATCGCGTCGACTCGTTGCGAGTGCATTCGTTCTGTCACTTTCGTGCGTCATACTATAGTTTTTGCTAATATCACGCAGTCATGGACATCGATCAACGCGACTTCGCTCACATTTTCGAGCGACGATACGATGTCGATCGCGTCGTTTAATGCGAATCACACCGAACGAAGATATAGTTACGCGGTGACGACCGTGTTATTAAACTGCACGAAGAGATCGCCCGCAAGAATTCAGGTTTCTACGTCATCGATCAGCGAAACCGGTGGAAAGTCAGAGACTTTAATGCCCGCAGAGACGCGCGCCGCGGGATCGTTTTACGTCTGGTTTTAAAGTTGCGTTCACGTACACGTGAAGCGATTTCGTTCCAGTCGCTTGTTGACTGAAAGTCGATCGTTTCGTCGACGAATCTTACTACCTCCGGTAAATTTGGGTTCAGAATATATTTAAACACAGGCCAAAAGAGTGTAAACTTTATAATCATCTTAATTAAACCACAAACCGAGCTTCGATCAAGCTGCAAAGAAACATAATTCCTGCGTATCACTCCACAATAAGACACTCGAACGAGGATTTTTAACGAATTCCAAATAATCGTTAATTCCATCTCCGCGACCATCGAGTCGAAATCTTTAAACACCTGTTCACGATCGGAATTCGCGAAGTTTCTCGTTTCGTATACAAGTACTCGGCAGCAGGTATTCCTGCTCGATTCAGCGACCGATCATCCAGAGGAAAAAGAGGGTCAGGCTGGTTTGGAAAATTGGGTGTGCTCTGGCCGGGGTCCTGTTTAGCGGTGAGCGGCACCGTTATCGGGTACAGGCGATTTATCAGCCCATTGTCTTGGAGCGGGGTGAACGCGAACTCGATTATCGGGATTCGCCAAATCTGGTGGCTTTAACAAACATAAACGCAGATGTATGCGCGAAGAGGAAACAAGCTCGTATAGAAGAAAGTGATTAATGGGAGGAAGTCTCAACGAGTATAACTCTGATAAAATGTCAACGAAGCGATGTTCATAGGAGAAGATCGATTCGAATGGAAAGTGATTAATAGACCTGGAATCGTGTCGCAGATTGAAACCGTGGGAGGAAACTCTCGATCATCGATGACAATCTAATTAGTTTCCTTTTAAGAATGTTTAATAGCAGCGCTGTCTATTAAAATAATTTTATAAATCATCATTGAAAAAAACACATCCTGATCAGATGTATCTATTTAATCGTCAAAACGAATCGTCGAACAAACGATCACGTGAATAGAAAAGGGAATTGGGCACCGAAGGAAGGCTCTATGAACGTGCGTCCGTACTCACTGGATGAGTGGAGGTGCCTCGTTGCCACCTCTTGGCAACCGACGCAAATTGTCCCGTCGAAGACGAGACCCGACTGTCCGCGAATTCTGGTGATCGTGACCGAGGAAGCATCTGTGCCGGGAAAAGTGGCTCATCATGTCCGTGCTGGAAGCTGGTGAAGCCGACAGGTCGACGATGTCACCGCTGGACGAAGTCGTGTCCCCGACGAGCGTCGAGTCGGAACTGATGGTTACCGACATGTTGGACGAGCATGAGACCACGCTGAACGAACATAGAGACGGCAAGCGTAAGAGAGACACAGACGGCGAGGAGCTCACACCCAGGAAATTGCCCTCACTCACCAGGAACAACAACGACGTGGGCTTTGTCCTCGAGGAGAGCGCCGACGATGATCTCCACGAGGACAGGGATGATGTAAGTCTTTTCCTTTTCATCTCTCTTTTTCACATTAAGAAACGATTTTATTTATTTTGCGATAAACAGCTGAGTTTTAAGAACATTGGCCGTGTTGATTAATATCATTGATTACATTTCCTGATTCACATTATTCGATTCGACATTGAATACCGCTAATGGATAGGATTATTTTAAAGAGAAACACGGGAATGAAAATTCAAAAAGAATGTTTATATAGTAAATACTTTCTGAACGAAAATTCTTTAATTAATTTTTAAATGTATTGTTCATAAATCATAAAGTATATACAATTCTGAATACTTCAAACTATTTATGAAATGTGAAAACCGAGACGCGGAGCTCTTCCTTTCAAAACCACGTGAATGTACACGTCATGGTTTCCGACAAAACGGAATCGAAGCTAACATCGATAACACTTAATAACATGTGGAAGCATTGATCGCGCGATGTTATTTCTCCCTGTTCGCACAGACATTTCGACTCGACGCGAAAAATGAATATATCGGATGCCATATCACGAAACTTGAGAATACATAGACCGGTGGTATGTGGCAGCGTTTCAATGACATTTATCCTCTTTTAAAACGTACTCCATAACCCTGTTCGACGGACGGCTCTCAAACTACATTGCGTAGAAACTAAATTCTCACGTGGCAAGTGAAAGACCAGCTGTCGGTTGAAGTGTCCGCCTACGCATGGTTATACCTGCTCCACTGTCGTGAGAGTATTCAACTCTGACATACGGCAACAAATCAGGTGTCCGGATTCAGGACTATCATAAAACGAAGCTATTAGCGCGTCATCTTTACAGTCCAGGAAGCTCGATGCACGACCGCTCCTTATTTAGCTAAAGCGCCCTTTCCTTCATTCGAGTCGGAGACTGTCCTGTTTCTGAAGTGTTTCTCGAATCGAAATTTTACGTTTTACGTCTTTAGAAATATTTGAAGATAGTGGTTTTGTATGATTTATTGGTGATAACTGGGAACATGGAAAAGTGCTTCCAAGTTAGAAATTTTGTTTGATTGAGATCCCTTTCCCTTGGCTCTATCTGTTCCAATGAAACGATCGTTGAGTAGAAGATGTCTTTTCATTGAAAATGTTATGTTTGAGACCACTAGAAATATATAGTGTACGGTTTATTGAAAGTAATTGGCAATATAAAAAAATTCTAATATTACGAAGTTTTCTTTTTTTTTTAATTTCGCTAGTAACTGCGATAAACATTTTTGGAGCCTGAGTAATTTCATCCATGTAATTTTGTACTAATGATAGAAAAGCAGTAAATTATAATAGCCGTTCTTCTAATCTAGAAAGGCCTTTCTACAACTTGTTCTAAACATATTGGGTTATTTAAAAATGATAGCTTGTTAGTACAAATTATCTCATACCGCAATATGGGATGTAACTCAAAGCAGTTATCAGGCTTCTTCTAGCGCATAACGAAGCGCGCATAATCGTTTATTACGTCATACTGTAACGTTATAATTGCTATCGTAAAGACGACGCACACATTGCTTTAAAGTATTCATCAAGTGGCGTGTAGCGGAAATATCTAGAAACGGGACATTAAAAACAACATTCATACGTTTATTGCATCGACGTCTCGGTGAACAATATCTCCCATCATCTTCAAGTGAAGAAAGAAAGGATGTCGAAAAATGCAGTCAAGAATCGTTGGACGAAGCAGAGCAGTAAATTGCGACTTCTCTAAAATTGTTACTTTATCTGATGCTGCTTTTCAACGGACATCATACTTGCTAAATTTCACGCTCGTCATAAAATCCTCCATTACCCGTCTGAACGATCCACAAATACCATTCGCACGTCCTTGATTGATTCTTTCTTCATAGTGAACTTTAGTTTCTTTTTAGGTAGTCCCTAATTTATTGAATTTTGAACTAAAAAACTGCTAAAATACAAAAGGTCGCGATAGGTGATGAACATCATAAGTATTCGCAATTTTTTCTGAATGTCATCATCGACTCTCTTCCCCCTTTCTTTATCTTATTTTCATTTTACTTCTAGTTTGCTAAAATTAATTTTATACATAGGGAAATGTTTATTTTACTTTTAATTTATAGAAATACCTACATACTTCCATAGCGTCGTTCTTTGAAAGGATCATAAGATATCGCAATAGAATTCAATAGATCATACTTCAAATCATTATTCCTTCGAAGTTTCGGATGAACGTTAAAACATTTGCTTGAAACAAGCTAAAATTACAGAAGACAACAAAATATTTATTGATTTATTCTCACTTTCTTCATTTTTATTATCGTTATCATGGATAATTCTTTGTTCAAATCCTTATCTCGATCTTTCGATCATTTAAACGATCTAATTATCAGAAAAGTTATCTCGAGATAGGGATCGCGCACGAGATAAGTGATCGACGGTGCTCCTCCTCTCTGATTGGGCATCGTGATCGTTCGAGGAAGCGATGCCGCTGACCACTCTCGAAAACGGGGACAGAGGCCAGTGAGACGTGCTCACGCGTAGGCAGGATTGTCGTAAGATACAAGCCCATGTGCGAGGTCACGAAACGGGTTTCAGGAAAAATCTACGCGGGATCCTGAGATGTGACCACGCTATCCTATAACTACAGTCCTGCCACTGTTCGATGCAGCGATCCGACGCTATTAGAAGTTCCATTAACCGCTTTTCGTGCCGATACCTGTCCGCGTAAGAAAATTTTCTCCTGTGAATGGTTTCTCTTGTAGCAGGTGTACTGTAGGATTCAGTGAATAAATTGTTGTATAGATTAGATATATGAAAGCCAGGTATGTTTTAGACGAAATTGATGTATGGATTAATCTGATTACGAGACTCTTGGATCAATTGAAATGGGTGGTAGTAGCTTTTTATACTTGAGAGAAGGTGGATGAAATTGAAATTTTGGAACAATTTTTTCCTTAATTTTTTCTAGAAAATTCATCAGATTAATTTCATCCAATTGGAGGAAATTAATAATTGTACTGTGTATGATAATCAGATTTGAAACATGACACGCCATGGTTTCATATTAGTTAGCTAATACTAGATGGTATTACTACTTAAAGCAAAATTATATCTCAAATATGAAACATTCAGCAGACCAAATAACAATCATAGAATGAATTTATTTCATTTAAGAATTGTTTATCTATGCTATTAACAATCTTTCAAACTCGCTGTAAATCAATCTTTTCAAGCGGTTCAGGTAATGAAATAAAAAAGATGTGTGGAAATAATAAACACATAACGAAGAGTTAATATTTCTGAAATGCCTATAAAGGATATCTCAGTACTCTATTCGCGCATTGAGAGTGCATAGAAAAGCGCATTGCGTAGAAACACCGGAAAGGATAATAGGCGAATATCGTCCGATGTTGATGTTGTAGTATAAAGTTATGGATAATTTATTTACGTAATCCTGAGATGTTACTATTTTGTGTACGCAAAATCCCAATGAAACGCGTTTACCTCCGTGCCAATTCCAGGATCTATAGAGTAGCATCAAGGATTCCATTAGCCGTATTTCCAGGGGATGCGCCCGTAAAAATCATCCACGATCGTTCTCGACACGATTCTTCGCTCGAATGTTATCTCTGAATCTATCGTTCGTTCTTGTAACGTATAAAACTCATCTGCAAACTCTGATCATAATACATATGTACCTATAACCTACTTTGTTCAGAAAATAACATTTTAAGGTATTTTAAGGGATCAATCGTCATCCAAATCTATTAATCATTATCTTAAATGTTTAATCGTCGATCTTCCTCTATCCAAAATTGACAGTTTCAAAGCTGTAATCGCTGCGCAGATCTTTGATCTCTATACTTTCTACATGTTAAAATAATGGCTACTATACAATTAAACAAACAGTTAAAGGTTATAACGTGACTTTCACTTAGCATGGGGTATCCTCCGATAAAAATGCGTGGTTTTCGTGTCTGACTCTGAGCGTGCTCTTCCTGATTGGAAGCCGAAACGCACGTTATTAGTTTTAATTACGCCTGGTTATGAAAGCGTACCCTTGTCAGAGAAGAACAGCCGTAACTTAAATTCTCGATCAGTTTCGATGTTGTTAGAGGTGACTCGCAGTCGTGAACCTTTGATTAGCACTCGATGATGATTGGTTTTAGAGAGTTGAAGATTGGTACTTCGAACAGCTATGATATCATAAACACGTAACTAGTAATGAAATTTATAATAGATACTTCTATACACTATACGAACACTCGATTATTTCTTACGCAATTCGCAAAAGAACTTCTTGTATAAGGATTAAAGTAAAAGTAACAAGAAAATCGAGATAACAAATTTCAAATATCCTAACAAATTTTTAAAGAAGGAAAAGAGAAAAATGAGTCGCAAGGATTAGAGGTTCGGCATAATATTTGATGTTCCGTGAAGATTTACGGTGCAGAATATATTATATGAACACAGGAACATCGCTGCAAGGTGGTTTTGTCTCCTACGCATTTCTTATTACTGTGTAATAAAACACAAAAATCTCTTCATTTCCGACAAATTGAACGGCAAGTGAGAAGGTGGTTACGACACCTGTAATCTTCATAATCGTTCGCAATTTGCTCGCCAACGAAAACGGTCACTCAGGATAATTTGCATACGATTCGTGCGAATAGTTTAACATTGTTTCATCGTTGCATCTGGTCGTTTATCTTCTACTTCAATGTGTGTTTTCCTACAGAAGAACGCGTAAACTACCTCGATGAAGGATCTACTAATAACTCAATCTTCTATTCGTTATATAGAGTTATCCTGCAAATGGATAAATCACGAACATTGTTTCTGATACGACAACTTATAGCAGAATATTGTTTTCTTCGAAACGGAACAAGATTATTTTAATTCTAGGGATTTTCAATATTAGAGATATAATTTTTTAACCACAGAAAAGCATAATTAAGTTGAAACTGACTTAAAGAACGTAACAGAGTTAAAGCAATAATAACATACTAAATATAACAGTTCCTTGCTTCCTCTTTTTTCTTTTTGAATATTATCTATCTCGCCGTAAAAACTTGTACAAACTGTAACTAATGTAATCGAAGGAAGTCTTCCGTATAATTTGATTTTTTTAAAACTATTTCGACGAATATAATTTAAACAGTGTTTTAATCATTTAATTCTCTAGCTGCAGTGTATAATACTTTGAAGAAGAAAACTTTGGAAGTGTTTTCTTTGATGGAATAGTCGAATTCCGCTTCTATGTTGATATCAGTCTACGTTTTAATAACAGCCATTTTTTTAACGTTTCGCATCGAATGAAAAAACAATATGTACACTTTACCATTAACCACGTACTTCCAGCGAAAATACCTTTCCAAAAGATCCAGCAAGATTTCGACGTACAAAGATATCGAAGAAAATGAGCCACACTGTTTATCCACTAGCATCACTTATTAAAACAATTGGTTTACTTTAATCATTGATTCTCGATCGATGCTTGTTCGATTCTCCATTCATCATCCACAATTCATTCATCAACCAAATTTACACTCAACACTCAAGAAAGAAAAGAAAAAAACGCAGATCCCGTATATAATTTCATGTTTTCTTGATAATATTCGGTTTCGATCTCCTCATTGCACCAAAACAGCGATCGACGACAGTAAAAGGAATCAAGTCTAAATAACCAGAATTAAGGGAAGCAGCCGAGAACTGGAGTGCGTGTTCCCCATTTTGTGGGGTACCATGTTACCACCGGCTCAGCAACAGTGTGCCTGGAACGCGGACCGGCGCAAGTAAAAACAAGCGGAAGCGTGTAATTTCTCCGATCGATGATTACTTAGGCCGTGTTACCGCCTAACGATGCAACAGGCCGATCGCGATAGCCCGGAAATCGTGCACGCATCGATTCTCCCGGTCGAAGCCGGATTATCATTCGCGAAGAATTTTAACCGCTACCTTCGCCGGCCACCGAACAATATATCAACCGTCGTAGCCGGCGCACACGAGCCCGCCGTATGACTGTCATTATCTAAGATGCCACCGCGTGATTTATACGTGGCCTTTTGACTACCGAGTCAAGCCGCTGCGTTTTTTTTCTCGCGAAAATCTGTCGACTGGATAGGGGAAACGATTAGATAAACGTTTTCTTTGGGGATTTCTAGTCGATGACTTCGACGAGGATTATCTGTGTTCGATTGTGGTTTGGAAGTATCGAAGCTTTTGAAACTGAAGACGGAAATTTACTCGAGTCGCGCAGAAGTTAAATTTTAATCGACTTCGTTGAGGTTCGTACGTGGTTTCTCAAGAAACGATCCGTATGCAATGATATTGAAATTAATATAGTGATATAATATAGCGATTGAATAGGGATAAATAAAGTGATAGGATTATGATGGAAACGAAGAAAAGCATGTGACGGCGACTGAGATAATCACACTGTGTTTTTCACCATTTTGTTACCTTGAACATTAATATTGCATCGAATAGAAAGAAATTACCGATGATTAGCGTTGTTAAACTCAAATCGCCTAGAATTCTTAAGCAATAATATTTCTGATGGACGATTAAACGTAGTTTGTAATAGTCTCACGTTTCCACGTTTAGGATTATCTAAGTGATAATCTTTTGATTTATTCCAAGCCTCTTACTATACTAATTTGCAATTAGAAGAATGTTGCTGGACGTTTCAACGTATTATTTTTAAAATTATAGATAAATCGATGAATTATTCATTAAATTTACTTCACAATGTATCACGACAGTATAGGGATATTACGAAACTTTTTCCAAACAATTATACCAAATAGTAGCTACTTAACTTCGCGCTTAATCTTATTCGTAAAAATATTAAATTTGTGTCGAGAGTAGGTTTGAAAAATACTTTGAATAAATTTCCAGCTTGTACCGTCATCCAGCAGCAGCTGCAAGGAAAGAAGAAAAGGAAGAAAAAAGATATTTCACGAAGAAAACTACCGTGCAATCCGCAAATCCTTCCGTCGCGAAGGGAAAACGTCGAGCTTTACTTGGTCTTTTGTACATCTCGTCGTGGCACTCAACTGGGAGGTCTTTAAACCTGCTGCATCGAATTTTTCGTTTTATTGCATTATCCTTTGGTATAATAACCTTCATTTTATTGTTCATGCGTCCGCAGAAAGAGGAAGTGGGAGTTGACGATCCCTATTGTCGTGAAAAATCATATTATTCTACTGGCTTTATTAGCATTGGTTAAGTGACAAATAAATGGAAATATACCTTTCGATAAATTAATATTTAGCGAAGAAAGCAATCAGCTATCAGGCAATAGAGAAAATCGTGTTAATAATAGCACCATTGGGTTCCAACCAACTCACACTTTTTAATAATTTTCTTTTTAATTACTTTCATATTCATCGGTAATTACCAAATCTACGAACAGTCAATCCACTATTAAATAAACCATTTGCAACCACCAAACTGGCATCAGGTCAACCATCTATAAAATGATGCAGCGTGCAATCAAACAACAACTTCTCCATTCGCACATCTTACTGGATCAAACGGGGAAAAAATTTTCAGCGATTCTTCTTTCACGGCAGAAGTACAGTAAATTCGTGATTTCTGTGAATTCGTTCGAAGAATTTCCGCGGGTTCTTTGACAAGTCTCCGCATTGTGTAGACTCCAAGTGTCCTACGACAAGCTTCGTAGGCTGCAATAAAGATCTGGATTAAAGCTGACTAAGGTGGTGTAAAGGCATAAATATAGTTGCGAGGCAGGGTTGGAAGGAACTCGATAAACAACCGAGAGATCTGTAAATTTATCCGTGTAATGGCCGTTTTACTCAGCCGCTTGTATATTGTTATTACGAGCATCCTCGGTGCTCGCACGGATTCTCCGTTACCTCCGTTTATCCGGCAGCGGTTGGTCCCTCGCGCGGAAGCTGACAACTATAGATAAGGGAATGCGGGGCGATGTTTCCACGTTTGGATTAGAAACAGGTTCGAGCATCGTATTTCGCTAGTTCGACGTTGAGGGTTTTTAATTCGCGCGACTATGAATGGCCATTGAACACGGCTACTATCGCGATTGGCGATTCGGATCGGGTTCTCTCGAGTACCAGAAGGTAGCTACCTCTAGTAACGTCTGTGAATTAATGCTTATTGAGTAGCGTGATACTCGTGTGTACGTGCGTGTTCTTTGCTTATGGGAAACAAAATTGTAACGTATTCATTATTGGTTTTTACCTTAATTTGAAACCTTGGAATAAATAATTATCAAAAATATAGTCGTTTAATATTAGAGTATCCGAAGAAAATAACAAGTATTTCCATATTTTTGGACGGACAAGCAAATACCAATTTGTACAATTTACTTTTCAACTTGGGTTCCTTTGTTGCTATCTAAATTTCTTGAACTAACTTGACATGCGGTATCGAAACTCCATCCACGCTCAACCACTAAATTTTCCGCCACTATCTTTGCAGTCTTTTACGTTCATTTCAACATATGTTTATCGTACAATGTTCACCGTGCAACAGTTAAATGTGGTTCGACCTCTGATAACGCGCTCGTTTCGCGGACAGGGACAAGTTTGCCTCCAGGAGCATCCTTTTATCGTAGCATTCGTAACCAGTATACGATTATCGTGCAACCTGTTAACGTTCGCATTTTATTCTCGATTGCACCGTATTGATATGCAAATAGTAATGCATGCAAACCGCGTTGTATTAAGAATATTAAGCTCTTAATTTTAAACTTGAAAGCACAACTGTTTCAAACGATATGAATTGAAGAAACACGACAACTTGCGAGAATTATCTCACGGACGGTAATCGTGGAACTAAATTATGATTCGAGCACAAAATAAATAAATAAATCTGAAGCGCTTTCCTGCGCTCTTTCCATAGTAAGAAGTTCGAAAGAATAGAGACAGGAAGTGACAGTAACGCGCTGCTCATGTTTTGTAGTTGAGAAAACGCGAAAACTCGATTCGCGTTTCAACAGTGATTGAGTGTTAACCATATAAAACGGATATAACATGCGCGGTGTAAAATCATGTTCCCGGATGGCAAAGAAACATACGATTGGAAAAACTTCCACAACACTGCTAGCCGCTTTTATTATCCTCCTTATGCATAACATAGAGGCTGAAGTTACATTCGGCTTGTTACTCACGGCTTGATTCCGCGGATGGACGTGATTATTGAGAAAGGAACGGATTGCGTTGGAAACGCGTATTATATTTCCTTCGGGATAATTACTGCATAACGGATGATTAACTGTTACCGTTGATCCTTGTAGTCGATGTAAATGAACGTAGAATTCTTTCGTTCGAATCTGTTGTTACAAATACAGGAAAATGGTAAGCCTACTTGTCTGTGATTGGATAGAGAAGTATGGAAAAATGTGTGTTTCTATGGTGAGACTACGTAGCTATATTGAAAGTTTACCGTAATAAGAAAACATATTTAGGTTCAGTGATTTCTTCGAATGAAAGTTAAGTTTGAAATTTTATAAATCTACGTAGTAACTTATTATTGTGCCTTGAATTGTTTCAAGTAGTAAGTTTTAAAAAATATGAAACAAGAACTTTGAATCTTCCTATATAAAAATTTATCCGAGCAAATTATGAATTTTAACATTTTCGAACGAACATTGATCAAATTGCATGGCCTCTTCCAAACGACAACCAAGCGCTTACCATATATATATGGTAAGGGGGAAATCGCACAACGTGCATGCACCAAAATGAACGATTTAACGTGTTTGACACGAGAACTTTCAGACCAAGCTAACCATCAACCTCGACTAACCTCAAAATGATGAATTTTCATGAAGGACCAGAGAAAGAATCGGTTCCAGGAAGCGATTGCCAAAGAATGTCCGATTACTAAAACGAAGCACAGAAGGTACACGAAACGGAGCTCACTCTGTTTCGCAACCAAGGAAGAGACCAATTTCGTCGCGCTAATGCGCCTCGAAATTCGCACCTACGTCGCGAAAAAAATTTGCATCGCCTATATTGGACGTGTCAGATGGAAAGAACGTTGCTGAACAGCGCGGAGGATGTAAGACGAGGCAGGTTAACAGGCGTGCAGGCTAGCTACGCGTTTAATCGGGCGCCTTACGAAACCTTATCTGACATCTGTGCATTATCATACGGTTACAGTTTCGTAAAGATAAAAGATGAAAAAAAGGAAGCATCGAGTCTTGTCCAATAAATCGAAAATTGCGACGAAGAGAATTTTTGGCCCGAACACGGCCGAGTTCTTAGGCTCGATAGGTAGGCAGCCGGGTAACGAGTGCGAAATAAGACGCATACATTACGAGCTTTAATAATCCGAAGTCGATTTACATGGTAATTACTAAGCTTTCTGGTTCCAAATTACTTCTCAGCCGAGCCGTCAAAGAGTCGACGAGCAGCCGACAACGCATCCGAATAATAAGTATGCAAACGGTATGAAAGAAACAGCGAAGAGAATCGGTCGTTTACTGGAATGCGCCTTTTGATGCTGTCAACAAGGGAGAAAGAGAGGGAGAGAGAGAGAGAAAGAAAGCAAGAGTAACGACTTGCCGGTAACGAAATCGCTTTCCAAAGTGATGCTTATTCTAATTTTGCTCGTTGTGTGTTCGCGGTGCTCGTATTGTGAAATTGACGAAATTGGGTTGGCTGACTTTCGTTCGAATGTATAGCGTGAGATAAGGTAGCGAGACAAGGCAAAGGATAGTAATACAATCCAATTTTTGACGAAGTCAATGCTCGCGTCTTCGCCGAAACAAATTTATCGCTTCAATCTACGTATAATTAAAGTAGATGCGTATTCTGACAAACTCAATATTTCTAAGCAACCAAACATGTATGTGTATAGATTCTCGTGAGTGTATGCATTCTTGATATGCGGTATTCGGATGTTTTATTTGTCAGAATGACAGTTCGTCAAAACATGCATCCACTGTAACCAAAGCCTTAGTCCGAAGGATCTTTCAATCGCAAATATTTGCGTCGCACGTGAATACCAAGCTTAACGGCCACGATAAATAAACCTAATTACCTACAAACGTTTGTTTATCGTCTAAGCGCAGATCCATTCGTAAACTGTATCCATCGTATCCATGGAACCTATCGAGCATGTACGATGAAAAATGCGAGCAACGTACCAGGAATGCGAACCATTTGGCGGCGGGCCTGGCCGTATCCGTCGAAACGGTTCCGCGCGAACGCCTCGGAGGCCTGGCCAGCCTGGACGCGTTGCGATCGTCCTAACATTATCGCGGAATTCCGAGCATCGTTTCCAGCTTGTTATCAGCACGATCAGGAGATCGCGACGCGCGTTCAAATGGGCTCCCTCTAATGACACTGCCGCAACGATCGTGGACGAAGTCACGAACGAACCGAGTTCAAACGTTCCTACGGTCGAAGAAACGACGACACAGCGCGAGATTTCACCTTTCAGCTTATATTATTAGCCATTGTGCTCTGGCTCTGGTCGACGGCTCATCTCTGGGCCACCGATTATTTCGATTAGCCTTGAATGCCGGCTATTGTTTCAGACAACGCGATTCGTGTGTATCGATGGACGAGCTTCTTCCACACGCGGATACAACCGTTAACCTTTTCACGTCCTACTTCGACGTTGGCCGCCTTGTACAACCAGATGTGCACACGTTCGAATATGACTCATAGATTCGCGCGAGAAATATGAAATATGAATCGTATGGTCTGCTGGAGATGCGAGTCCCAGAAGACAGCTATGGAGGAAGCGCGAGGTATTTCACTCGGTGCTGCATTCAATGCAAAAGTTTCCGCCTATAGAATCAATTCGCGAGGCTTGTCAAAGTATGCTTTGGTTTGGGTTAGGTTGGTAGATCAGTTTAAATGTTCTTCCTTATACAGTAGGTCACGAAGGTGTGCGAACGTCTACCGTAGAGGATTTTTATAGATATATTATGCCCGTTAGACGAAACTTTTCGAAATTTTTGTCGCATTGTAACAAAATACGATTATTTTGATCCTATTGGTAAAATTTGGAACCAATTTGAAATTGTACGTAGAAGCTGCAAGGCATTTATTAGAAATACACATAAAATCACTGGATCAAGTTTCACGAGATTACCGCGTGAACGCGAGTCTGCTTAATGTATCAAAAGGCGAAAAATCCGCGAAGCGACAACAGAAGTAATAATGGAATCAATTATCAGTTCAGTAAATATAATAGTGTCAAAATGATGTTATACCGTGTAAGGTTGACAGAATTGCTGCTAGCTAATTATATCTATTATCGTTGCGCTAACATAATAATATGTGTTTTTACAAGCAAAGGATGAAAACGCGTCAATGCGCCAACACTTCATTTCCTGTATATCGTATTTCAAGGTAAGGAGCTTACAAGTGCACGGCGTAGATGTTACTATTGGAAATAGACTATTACGATGACATAAGTAAAATGAGAATATTTATTAACGCCTTTTATGTTGTAATTCGTTATTTCTAAATTTACGTTTGTAATTACGTAATAGGGATAGGAAAATATCTAGGTATAGTATACATACAATGGAATGTCAAGATATTTCTTTATATTATAAGAGATAAAGATTCAAAGTGACTATCATAGCGTTGCAATATATCGGTCTATCTATACATTCTACTTACATTATTGATTCTCAAACAGCACTTTAATCTACCAATTAAAATAGCATTAGCATTGTTGATCTTTGTATCATTATCAACTTCACCGAAACTATTTATCACGCCCATTAAAATATCTAAACAGCTCATAAAACATCGATTGTCTCGTTATGACGAATAACTCTCCGGATATCTACAATTATACAAATACTGGATCCGATAAACGCTTCAAATACTACTAATCTTATTCTCATTTTCAAATTACTGTTTCGGACTCACTTTAATCTCCCTCGTTCAACGTTACATCCAAAAAATCCACGAAAACTCGCAAGAGTGGCTTTATTGCTTTTTAATTATCTCGAAAATTACGATCAATCATCAACCAAACTTCATAAAAATTACCCTCAAAAAAAATCCACAAGAAATCGAAGAATTAACTTTCTTTATCACCTTTTAACTATGCTCTAAAAACGAATCTACCTCGTTAAAATAAATGGCTGCTTCTTTACTTCAAAAACTACGGCTCACCGTCATCGAGCCATTACCTGGAGCCACAACTCTGTTTCGAGTGCCACGGAAACCACATTTCGCGAGACGCACAGCGGCTATGGAGATTCTTCTCGAGAGCTTCTCCGTCACCTCATGGCGTTGTCCAAAGAGTGAATTTAATGCTCGGCTCGAGGCAGCCTGAAGGCACCTGCGCATGTCGGCCTATACCCAACGGCGTGTTGTGAGTAGAGTACCTGCCTACGTTTCACCGTATATATTTAAACATGAGCTCTATTCCGTTCTGTCGATACGGACCACGTGTACGTCCACACGGCCGTGGCCACGCGTGTAGGTGCACGACGAAACGAGTGTACGCGTTTAAATAACGCCGCTACACGACAGAGAGTGGAACCTGTTACCGGATCAGGTAGGCGGATTCGGGTTGGTCCACGGATCGCTCGAGACCTTCCCGTCCTCTTTGAGAAATTATTTCGCGCCGCGTGGGAGGATTCTCCGCGTGGTCCCGCTCTCGTTGTCTCCGTGGAATGCAGATGCTCTTGGTTTTCCGTGTTTCACCCACGGTGTAAGGAGTTTAGACATTTTCAGGGAAAGAAGCGAAAGTGTATTGAGTAGGAATTGATGTTTAGAAAGATACGGAAAGAAGTGGTTTATATATAGAATTGGTGATTTTTCTGGTATTGTTGTTTGGGTAGAGCCCGATCGAAAAGCAAACAAAAGAGGAAGAAAAATATGATAGGAAAAATACGCTACGAATATTAATTAAATTCATAGCGCGATTGAATTTAAAAAGTTCGTTCAGGTTTACAAAAAGTGATTTGATTTTGAGTTAGCTTCTACTGATTTATTTAAATCACTGACAAATGCAGTATGCCCTTCGATTGTTCTTCTCATTTCTCATTGTTTTGTATGTTAAGATTGTTGAGAGATCATGACGACACAAAGTCGCCCTATTCTTCCAATACACGCATGACAAACGAATCAAACGTTCTCGCCGAGAGTGAAGTATTCAATTGGAGGAAACGATTTCATCCCCGCTTCCGTGGTGATAGTATCGCGTGACAAGAATCCGGAGGAAGTCGTGTCTTCGCGCGGATCTATCGCAATTCGTTGGCTGGCAAGATCTGCGTTGCCACGTTGAAAATATAAAACAAAGATCGGCCCGGTGCGGCAGTTCAACACGTAAGCAAAAATTATTAACGTGTTCTTTATCATCGCGGTCACGCAGCTCGTTTGGCGACGGGGTTGGGAAAGGCCGTAGGAAAAAAAGCAGGATAAAAGGCGTTAATACACGATCGAACAGCACGCACGCGTCGTGTAGTGTCGTATAATGCGATCTACAAATCATATGGCGATACGTACAGCCGTATTTATTGGCCGGGATATTTTTCTATCGGCTACGGCCAACTGGACCGACTGACTTATTGATACAAGCCGGAGACTCGTTGTCACGCGACTATTTTTCCAGCCTCGACACGATGTTCGGAAGAACGAGTCATTTGTCCAACAAGTTATTGTTGTCGTAGATAATGTACGAGGTTTTCTGTAGAACGTTGGCTGGTTAAACAGCGCGGTGAAATATCTATTTATCGATCAGCGTTAATTGGTATAAATTGCATGATTGTCAGTTGTAAGTAGTTTGCTAAGTCGCTAAGACACACATAGAAATGAGCTTTGATTAATATTAGAATTGAAAGTAATGATAAAAATTGAAAAAATATTGTAAACACTATTTTATTTCATAAATAAGAGATTCCATGAAATTTCATTTTGAAAATTCCATAAAAATGAATATTTCCATGAAACACATTTCGTGAAAAAGATTTCAAGGACCTTGTGTAACCATACGCCTAATACGTAATTGAAGCTAATTGATTATCAAATGATTCTTACGGCTGTAAATTCTCTCTCTCTCTATCTCTCTCTCTCTTTCTCTCTACACCCTATTTATTACATGTGGTGTAAGATTAATAAATATCTCAACGAACGCGTTAACGAATATACCAAGTTAATAATTTCACGGTGAAAGCAGAACGTCTTTATGAATGACTCTTTTGATATTTTGCAAAGCTAATGGCGCAGTAGATCGTGTTATCATATTCGAAAGAAAAAGTGACAGCCATGAACTTTTACTTGTCCCGCTCTTGGTTATATTTATTGTGAACGGCGTCCACACATTGATTCTTGTTGAAGTAATTACTTCAAGAAAAACTCAATACCTTTTCTTTTGTATATCCGTGATCTGGAGAACGCGGTTACAAAGAGAATAGAATTTAGTGAACAAATTCAAAATAAGGAGAAGTCCATATTATTGTGCCTTTGAATATAAATTTTGTTTCGGATTACAAGGTCTAGAAACAAAAGAACTATAAATAGATTTCTATTGCTGTTTCTTGTAACCTTCAGCTAGAGCTAGACCAGGTTAGCTTTTTGGTAATGTCCTTTGCTATAAATATATGAACGTGTTGCCTATTCTATTGTATTCTATTGTATTGTAACACTGAGAGAGTGAGGATCTGGATCAGCATACACTATACCTATACTTATTTCAATATATTTTTCTATTATAAATTCATCCACTCGTTCCTCTATCGGTTAACCCTCAACAATTCTGATACTGAGATCTTAAGAATCGAATCAATACTGTCCACACAGAACGTAATTATCGCAAGGTTTTTTCCTCGAACCTATGCATCACGTTATAAACCGATGACAAGACGTTGTAATGTTGCGAAACGTGTTTGATTGGTTGCTTGAAGTCTTGAACAAACTGCATTCTGAACAGCTTAATCAGTCGCGTAGCTTATTGTAATCTTATCGGTCTACTAAACTAAATATATTATATCTGACCAGTGCATATAAAATATATTTATACGAATTATACTCTTGAGATAGATTCAAGAAGATTCAATTTTTATGTTATAATATAAATAATTAATATTCAAGGTGCAATTCAAACATACGTTTAAATTTTCAGCATCCACTTTCACCACTAATTAAATCTTTAATGATAATTTCGTAGCATTTACATAACAGGCATCGAGATTATCATAACCGTTCTCTTAACATCAGACAACGAAAACAAAAAATTGCTGCTCAGTTTTAAATTTATAAATTAAACATTCGATTCACAAGTATATTTCCATGAATATACCCATATGAATATATTCCATATTTCCACGAGTCGATATTTACGCGAGATTTATCCATAAAAATCACTAGGATACTAGACGTTTTTGCTTTACTTTTTACGTGAAATGAGACGCAGGTAGAATGAATGACATCTGATAATAGAAACATTACTTGCAGCATGATCTTAGCGAAAATCTATAATCATACTCTGAATAATTATTGGGATATGCCAATATCAAAACGATCATTCGTTACATACATTTAGCCGAAACAAGTTGCTAGTTAAACCTGCCACATTTCACGAACTAATTTTTGCCTCAAATTTAGTTCTAATAAAAAAGAAACCTCAAAATATGTCATCCAAGGCGTCAAGAAGAGGCTAAATACCGTCAAGAGTCAAAACAACAAAACGTAAACATGTTCTGTATCCACTGAATGAAACTCTACCTTGTTCCAAACAAAGCAAAATTTGCCATGATATTCAGGATAATTATGCAGAGTTTCCGCCCAACAAATTCAGCTATCTCGCGTTGCACCTGCCGTTCACGACTGAATCCGCGTTGAATTCGGTTGGCTATGGTCGACCGCCTACGAGGATCCGACTCTGTAGTCTCCGAGATGATTGCTGCTTTTCGCCGCGTATTTCGCTTTATACACGCGGACCGCATTAGCATAACACGATCTAATTGATGCTGGTCGTACCGTGTGCCTTCGCCTCTTGTCGCGAACCACGTTCGACGTTAGTTGCATCGCTAGTGCATAGTGCGCGTGCAGCTGGATATGAGCATGTTCGCCACGGAGAATTGCAAACAGCAAGTTATTTGTCGCCGTGGTAACAAATTGGAAAATATCGATGAGAGAAATACTGAAAAATATCGATTCTAGGAACTGGTACGTAGATTATTGCTGTTAAAGGTAACAGCAAGCAGAAAGGAATGTGTAAATATGCTGCTGATGTGGTAACAAATTTAAGAATATTAGAAACAGACAGAAGTATCGAAGATAAAATATAAGATACAGAGGTATCAATAGCGAAGGTAATGACGGTAATAGAAAGGAGAGTATAAGGATATTGCTAGTATGGTAACTATAGTATAATAGAAATACTAGAAAATAACGATTGTAGGAAGTAGTATACAAAGTTATTGCTGGTAAAAAGGAGTGTATAGTCTTTGCTAACTCAGTCATAAATTGGAGGATATCGATAGAAAAACTGGTGAAAAGTATCGGATATTCGCTATTAGCATAAAATAACATATGGAGCATCACTGGTAGAGATAATGGCAATAAACAGATATTGGTAGTTGAAAATACGTAATAACCATAAATACTATTAGTAGAAAACAGTATGTATACATGGATATAGTTGACAATGATTTAAGCGCGGTAGGATAGTAAGTTGATGTAAAGCGTAGAGTCGCAGTGATAGAATGATAGTTTCAAAGACATTAGAATGAAGTCACTAAATAGGCAAAGTGAAAAGCCAAAGCTAATTTCAACATCATGTAGACACGTATTGTGTGATCAAATATCATTGACGTATTTGTTCAATAGCGAGTACTTGGACGATCTGTTTTAGGTCATTCGTTAGGCATTCACTTTCCCAGAAGGAATGGATCTGTTTTAAAGTTGCTCTTTATAAAATTAATCTCTGAATTCATAAATTCCAAACGAAGCACGTCGAATAATATCTTTTTTCAATTTAGAATCGTACGAGACGACGAGGAGATCTGGTATTTTAATAACGAGATAAATTATGCACGCGCATAACCAATGAGTAGCCGAAGGAACTTGGATAACCGCGTCGCCTTCGTACTAGCGACCAGTAGCGACACGACGGTCGCTAATTTTCAAAGCAGCCTATCCCAAAGCAATCAGAATTTTGAATGACAGGAACATCTCGAGTTAATCGCATCGATGTCATAACTTCCGCCGTTCCACGAGTCCCACGACTCGTTCAAATTAATCGAACCAGTGTACTCTTCTACCCGTCGATATTTGCCATCCTCTAAATCACCGATGCTTCGCAATCACATTTTAGGAACGTCGTAAAATATTATCCTTTTGACAGGAGCGTACACCCGAGGGCTAATAAATCAATCTAATTAATGACCGCGGTCATTGCACCATCCCGGTTTGCTCTCTTTGAGCGATCAAAAAGCTAGATCTATGCTTCTAGCAAATAACGTACATATGGATATTTATTATGTCGTATCTGTTTGCACGTTGACGTCGCTTAAGGAACTATATCATGAACGAGCATCATTAACAAAAGCTTGAATACGATAAAAACATTGGAAAAAGGTGATTTAGAGGAATCTAATGATTTAATGACAGAACGATTGACGGGAGTCTCGATTCAACTAGATACTAGAGATAAATCGTACCGGTTTGACAATGAGCAGCTTTTGCAATTAAAAATATCATGAATCATTTTTCTTTGAGGGAAATGAAAGGAACGGTGAAAGCGACACAGTGTCTATCGACCTAACTATAAATAACGTTGCTTCGGTTGCGGACAGTGAAAATGATTTTCAGTACACGCCGGTTGAAACGAGCGATGCATTTCGTTTTTGCTGCGTCTGGAGTTATAGAAGTTAGAGGAGAGATAGGTTGGCATAGATAGGCGTGACGTGTACCTACCGTTTTTGCAACTACAATGTGGTTCGTTGACGCGCGGAAAGAAATCGTGAAATCCGTGTTTTCATGGAGAAAAGTGAATACTTGTTTTACGGTTGGATTTCATTCGGAGTTTTGTGGACAACGACAAAATGATATTCTATACTTGTTATTGATTCTTATTACGTACTTTCTGAAATATTTCCTTTCCGTATATCGTAACACTTTTTATTTTATTCGCCTACTAAAATATTTACGACATATTACAAGAAATTTAATATAAATGACGCGTGTTATACAAAAATAATACATATCTATAATTATTTAATTCATGTCTATATTTGTGTTTATTTAAATAAGTATATATAATTATAAGCTGTAGAATATTCACATAAATTTCCGAGCACAATTGACATATCATGAATACTGCAACGCCTTTAATTCCAAGAATTCTGTAAAAAGTAACATAAATTTCGATCGTATGAAAGGTAGCGCGTCACTGGTTTACAATTATGATAAGTCGGCATAGAAAGCTTAGCTGCCGCCGTTGTTCCAAACGAAATTCGTAAAAATCGTTGAATTTATCGTTATTGTTGGTGAACACCGTTAGACATTTACCACGTGACAGAAGCAATTGCCAGAGGAAATCAATAGTTTCGAGACGTCATGTCATCGTGATCGAGGTGAAACACACATAAACAACAGCTGCTTCCTAATCTGTAGCTAATCGAAATTGTAAAGAGGAATTGTTGGAATAAATCGGTCCTGCGTTGTAGACACTTTGCCATTGAGCGTGGAATAAATCGTAACCGCTCTCCTGGCTGGTTACGAGTCAAGCAGATCTAGTACGATCGTTGTCAAGTCTCGTTTAATAATTATTCTGCGCATAAACATTGCCTTTCGGCGTCAAATTACCATCCCACGGTATGGTTGCATTTCAGTCGATATGGTCTGACAGTTGATCGTTGATCTGTGTTTCGAAAAAACCTCTTTTGACTGTTTCTTAGCTGGAATTGTAAAATATATCATTATATAGTCAATGTATAGCATTCATAACTTCATTTATGATTTATTCATTCGTTCGTTCATTTATCATACTATTTTTATCATCACAAACATACATAAATTTCGAATATTTCGAAACGGAAATCTGGCATATAAATAAATCTTTGGGATCTTAAAATTTCTTGGTTGTAACGTCAATGGTCGTTCAAAAGTATACACACATATTTTCTGCCAAGTTTCATATATTCGAGAAACGGAAAGATCTCGATATAGCTTATAACTTACGTTTATAATAAGTAAATGGTACGAAAATGACGAAAAATTGAAAATGGAAAGGCTACGAAATAGCATATGTGTACTTGTATAAAACAGTTTTACTTGTAATTCTTTACATTGCAACGAATTTCAAAATACCTATATCTTGTAATGACAATTTTAAATCGTATCCCTAGGCGACTATTCGAAAGTCATAATTACAAACTTGTCGGCTGAGAATTTAAGGATTTTTACATACCTGTCCGTCTTTCGTTAATAAAAACTATTGTCGCATTAACCTCCTAGGAAGAGAGAATGAGGCAACACTATTCGTAGTTTATAATTAATGCCCGCTCTGACGATCATGAAACGTTAATTATGGCGTATACCGTTGACGAATCGGCGGGGTCCCATTTGTATTGCGTTACGAGATGTCCGATTGATAAATTCAGAACTAAAGTCGAGTCACACTTGCCGTTTAACATTGTAACAGCATATTGGATTCGAGTTGTCGTGATTGCGCAATAGATCGTCCGCATATACATATACACGTACGCCGCTCGCTATGGAAACGTTTCAACTGACATTTTCCCTGACTAATGGCGATTGGATCTTTAACAATAACAAACGAAGATGTATCTCCGCGAAGACCCTTTATAACTGCTGTGCGCGACATTTCGATTTGCGATATAAACCTACTCTTCGCGATGACACGAAGACGAAGACCATTCACGTTGTTGTTGCAGTAGAAGAATTATCGCATTTAGGCGTTCCTCAGAGTAGAAATCAAACAATTGAAACTCGTTTGTAACTTGCGAAAAATAAAGTCTTCGGTAGCATACACAACCTAATCGCAGGATCCAATTAAAAGGCAGTTAAAAATCTCTAAAAAAAATTAGTAGATAATCGAGAGCGAAAGAATTTCCACGATGTCGCAGTGGTTAACGATTGCACTCATCCCGATTGCAGTCAGCCGGTCCAGTTGCGCGGCCAATTATCACGAATTAAAAACTCGCGCCTGAACAAGCGTTGAAATCACCAGAGCCGCGACAGGGCGCAGCGTCGAAACAGCGCGCCGGCAAAGGTCCATGTATATCGTATATCAGTGTAACGCTGCTCACGGACACGTTCCAGGCCTATAAAAACTTTTCCCCCTACGTGCAGATGCGGGCGTGCGCGCTCGCGCTCTTCAGCAAGCGTGTACGTGTTCTCGCGCGGGTGTGCGAAACGTGCTGGCCACAGAGCCGCGCTTGTACGATCGGCTCTTGGTCCCGTTAGCTTGAACCCTCTGGACCGGACTCTCGCCTCTTACCACGAGGCCGTGTGCGCGGCTACGTGTCGTGTATACACACGTGCGTGGCCCTGTGTCCACGGCTATGTGTCGCGTATACACGCGTGCATGGTTCTGTATCCACGGCTACGTGTCGTGTATACACGTGTGCGTGGCCCTGTGTCCACGGCCTTCACGCCGCCGCGCCGGAACGATAAACGGCCGATTCACTCGTCCACTCAAATTAACGGTGAACATCATTGTTGTCGAACGATCGGACCCCGATCTTCCCTCCTTTGCCTCTCGCTTAATCCTTCATCGGTCCCTTTTTCATCGTCGCCGCTCGTATTTGCCGTGCTGTGCTCCGCACCAAGCAAGCCATTAGTGAACGTCGATCGAGGAAATCGTTTATCTTCGCCGGCCTCGTAATTAGAGAATTGGACGGAGATCCGCGCAAGCCTCGGTTCTGCGAATGGCGGACCGAACGAAAACGCGGTCAACGCGGCTGAACCGAGTTTTCGGAGCATCGAGAAAGCGCATACACGCGGCAGAGATTACCGGTCTCGCAGCTGCCTCGACTGGAGGTGATTCGGACGTTGCGTCTTGATGATTGATCGCTGACGCTAATTGCTAAGGACACAGCGTGCACGCGATGGAAGGGCGTAACCGCGAGTTGTATAGGTTACGATTTTGTACTTTTGACGAGAGTCTGTGAGAGTTGTTTCAGGGAGAGCGATGTTAAGGGTAGGTGTTAAGATGAGAAATTTTTGATGCGCTAAACTTGACTCTAAGCATGTAAGGAATGATATTATTGTTATGAGAGTAAAGAACGTGGGAACTAGGCTGAAGGTCTGCAAAGAGAAAAGATGTTACTTTGAAACGTGAAATGTCTGGTGAACTACGAGCAAGCTGGAATACGATAATTCTGAAGGATCAAGAGTTTGCAGGATATAGATAGTTGGTATATTAAATAAAAATTAAAATCGGAAAGAGAATAGTAAATATATATTTTAATGTTACACGAGAATTAGATTAAAAGAGATCTGAGCGGACAATTTATTGTTCTGGGTGAGTTAAGAAACGTTTGGAATTTAACATAGTCGGTTGTTTAAATGGTTTGAAGTTCAGCTCAAACTTTAGGCTGTTTGAAATTTTGTTTCGCACGACCATATTCCAATTAAAATAATTGCATTAACCTGCACGACACGACGTCAATGATGCACGCTTCGTTATGTTATGTAATGAGCCGTAGAGAATTATTAATTGAAGTAGGTTGGAAATGCTGGAATCCAGATAATTCTCGAGGTTGCAGTAATTTAAAGTACCATGTGGCACGATAGTCACGTCGCGTCATTTAGTTCTTTAAAGGCGGAGTTCTTTAAATCAAAGGCACGACCAAATCTATAAAGTCTTTCGATAATGGAATTGCGTGACTTATATATGCGTACTTCAATTTTACCGACGATTTAAAAAATCACTTTATATATACGTATTTGTACGCACGCAAAGTTTCTTTCATTCCAAACATTTATATCGTCGTGTTTGCTTAAATAACTTCGAGTAATATGCTTTACAAAAACGAGCACGTTACTCAAACCACGTAAATTAAACGACGCGCATCAAGATAAAGGCCGCGTTTAAACACACTGATCGTTTAGGTATCGTAGACACCATGGATTGTGTGCAAGATTGTTATTTATCGCTGCTCGTGCTTTTTATTATCGATTGGCAACGGTGCTCTCGTGTTCACGCTCAGTTTTGCGCGATTATTTGCAAAGATCGACGCAACCCTAACGTAGCGTGTTAAATCTTCCGGTAATTCATATTCGTTTAAAGTTTAAATGGAAGAGTCTACTCGGAAACTCTGTCTTTCCCGCGTTAAAGCCGACTTCGCGCGAGTCCAATAAAGGAATCGGAATGTCGTGTACGCAAATAGGTTAAGCACTCGTAGACAAGTGTGTAAACATCGGTCACATGGAAAACGTACGTTCACCGCCATCGATTAGAACACATGTAGTAGCAAGGATGTTAATGGGCAAACTGCGTAAAACGACAAATGTGCTGTATCGTATCGATTTTACTCGCAAAAATGTGCCAATTTTCATTTACGCTCGTATTCGAGATAGAATATGATATGCGTTCAAACTAAAATTGTCACGCGATAAGATGAACTTAGCGCATTGTAGGTAAAATACCCGATAAAAGGCTGGAAATGTTGCGATTTAGATTATACATTCTTGGAAATAAGGTTACAAACTATTTGAAAGTTATACCTTAATTTTCAAATAGAATAGTGGAATAATTTAAGTAAGTAAAATTATTAAATTTTGCATTTCAGAGAGCATAACAATTTCCATCGTAATTACTTTGATTGAAGTACGTTTCAGAAGTATTAACTTATAAAGTATACTGATGAGGCTTTAATGAAACAGGGGTAAAATTTAATAATGAGAGTATCGCGAAGGGCAATCTTGCGGTTGTAATAAGCCATTACTCTCCCTATCAATTTTTTTGCACGTAATACAGTTACCAATAAAAAGAAGAAGCAAAAAACGTCCGATGGATCAACTGAAAATCAATTCGAACCAATCATCGTTTCTACAAATCGTCGGTCGTTTCTACTGTTGTTTAACAGAAAACCTATCTCAACCGCGTGTATAGTTGTTTGGTAAAGAAGTAATTTGAGCTTGGAGAATTGACTCCCTTCCCACGAGTGTCGATGCTACTTTCTACGTGACTTAGAGCCCTCAAAATTTCAGTGGTCGCAATCAACGATGTGTCGGAATTCCATACCTAAATGTTTCTAATTATTCTAACTATGTTTAACTGTTGCTTCAAACAAAATTACCAAGCATCCCTTTATCGAATACCATCATCATTAACACGAACGAATCTTTGAAAAAATATCCTAATCCTCTAAATTCTTTTCCAATCGAATGTAAAAGGAAGGTACAACTAAATCGAAGATCGAGAGTTCTTTTTTACTATTTTTTTGAACGTATCGTAGTAATCTATAAAATTCGACAGATTTTAGACGTTCCAACTATGCTGTCAAAATTACGCTATTATTTTTCATCGTTTCTGATTTTTCATACAAAAATTCGAAATATACGCGTTAATTTGGGAATTCGAAAACGTTTCCGACGTAGAGATTGGAACGTTTCATATAATTGATATCTGGAGTTACTTTCGGAGGCGCGATACGACGCGAAATCGACGTTCTCCTTGACCGTGGCTGATCCGTTAAGGTAACGCAAGGAAAGGTGCGGTAACACGAGGTAAGATAAGGGCGTCATGCGTTGGTTACCGTTGGGTGGCGCTGGATGGTCCGCTTGGAATGTCGTTTAGCGACTTCCCTCTCCCACCATCGTCATCCAGAGCTCTTTCTTCGACTCCTCTCTCGGCTTCGTCTTCTCTTCGTTCGACTTGTACGTGCCTTTCATACCCGAACACTGCCGCGTATCTTTATACACGACGATTGTAATCGTTGAAGTACCTTCGGTCGCTACCCTCGATCAGGAAACAGCAGGTTTGCGGTAACCATGTGTTCTATTTTATGGATTCAGCATTTGATTCAGCGAATGTATTCGATGCCATTAAAAATTGTTATTAATCTATTTTGAAATTTCAAAACACCGAAGGATCGTAGGAATATTCTAAAGTGTTTTCGATTATTAAAGTGCACACAGTACTAAAGATTCGGTATACTTTCACATAGCTGATGAAATTTTTCATACTATTAACCGTGCTTTACGGAAACTCGTGCTAAAGCAACATTCGCGTAACGCTTATTACGATATTCTCCCATTAACATAGACTAACTATTTTGATAATGTAATTGTACAAGATAATAAGGAATACGTGAATTACGTGAACATTGAAAGAAAAACACAAAAATTCACGGCACACGTAAAGCCATTGCACAATTTATTCGGAATTAATGGTGGCATGAAACGGCGAATCATCGAATATCGTAGCTGAATGAACGACTAAATAACACGTTCCTTGAACGAACCAGCTGTAACCATTCCGAACTAATCCACGGCGTAACAGTGGCAATTACTGCTTTTGCGTAAGTAACGGACTGAAGATTACCGATGATTACCACCTCGGCTATTTCTTTATCGACAGCTCACTCTCACGCTACTTCTTCCCATAACACACATATCCGATGGCCGGCTTTCGAAAAAAACGTATTTTTAGGATTCGTCCACGTATCTTGCTAACTCTGCCACGTACCAACAGTGCGATAAATAACGGAGAAGTATGTATTTACAAGGAGGATTAACGTTCTAGCGTGGGTTAACGTGAGTACAGTTATAAATCGATTCACGGATGATGAATTTACCTGGAGGATTAGATACTTTCGTGAAAAAAAAAAACAACAGCCATCTCGTGTCAATGCAAATTGTTCTATGTATACCTTCAGGTTTCATACAGTTTTCGAGGGAAAAACCTGGTATTAAGTGTAAATTTAAATCGATAAATAATTTTTTCTCAAATCGTGTCATAGATTATAACACCAGTTATGGCAGAGAAGAGGTACTTGAGTCTTCGTAGAATCGCTTAAGGATTCAAGCATTGTAAGGTGCGTAATTCTGAAAGTCAACTGCGACGAATTTGACTACTTTCTAAATTTTAAATGGCCGCCTTTCGTTGTTCCGTTGGAAGGCCGGAATACACGGCGCTAAATCACTTTCTAATCTGCAGTGGAAACAGATGTTCATCGTCCGACGAATTGGTAATCGATGTATTGAAATTACATGGACGGAAATAGCATTACGTGTAATTTCATAATGTCACAGAGGCCCTGAAGATGATGAACAACGTTTGTCCGAATAAAAAGAGGCTATAAACATCTAGCGATTAACTAACAACATTGAAAATCACAATAATTAGATATTTCTTGTTTTTAATCGCGCCTCATTCGTTTCTTATAAAACTGCATAATAAAGAACTGACGTAAGTGTGACCAAATTAAATTAACTGTCAAATAATCGAGCAAATCAAACAAAATTGAAAAAGAAATACCCTTAGGAGGGACGTGAGATCATCCGACTTTTTTTCAAATGGAACTATCAAATAGGACTGTTGAAATCGTATAAATTCCACGCTGAAACTAGCGATTTAATACACCTGATGATGCGATTAGAGAAGCACGACTGCATCTATCGAGAAATTTTCTCGGAAGTGTAGCTATCGGATCGTAGCCTCGAATGGAATCGATCATGCAAAGTCCACAAAGCACGATAGTAACGAGCAAACTATTCCGTTTGTTACTTGTGATAGATAATAATAATAAATAAATTACGATATGGGTAGGATATGCAAGAATTAAAAATCGTTTGAACTGTCAACAATATTTTTGTAATTTATTATATAAGGTGTATTTCTCCAAATAGTTCTCCTTTTTTATATTTAAAACGTTTACGTTTATATGAAATCTAAAGTCGTACTGACATAAAAGAAGATTAACTTTTTTGTATTCTTCCTCATCCTTCTTTAGAAATTAATATTACTAACATAGAAATAAGTTTCACAGTTTCACCAACTGCGTTAATTCGCGTTAATTCCGAGCAAACAAACATCGAAGCAAACATACTATCAAGAGCCATGCTCTGTAACAAGTTGCATTGGTTGCGTATCGCGAGTCCGCAAACAAATCGGTTGATCGTTTAACGCGATCGAGTAATCGGTGCGCTTTGCGGCAGCGTTAATTCCGTTGGCCGAGCAGGCTTTACGATTCCATTTGGTTTACCGATTTCACGACCGCAGACCGCAGTTTCCACTGATGGACAACGTTGAACGAAATTGAAAAATACTCGATAGAAACCTAGCAGGACAAATTAGTTGCCGATGCCCCAATAAATTCTTGTTGCATCGAATGACAACACGATGCGTGATTGGTAGCCTGCGGCTTCCTTCCTAGAAGGAACTCCTACCGTGTTTCTTCTTTCATGATCGTTTTTTCAATCGTCTCTGTTATTTTCTGTATATGCATAGGTATAACATGGACTCTAAAAGGAAAGGCACGATTAATCAGCTGTTCGGAAACCGATTATCAACGTCAATTTGACTACTGATCGAAACGAAATCGAATTCCCTAATTCGCATCTAGTAGGAGCGAGTAAGAATCGTGTCGAGTGGTTATCACGTTTCTCGCGTCGAACACCATTAATCAAGAAGCTCTCGGTCGCGATTTTCGTGCGGCTGACGCGAGCATCGTCGACAAGTTGAGTGTATCTCAACGTGGATCTTAAAGGATTTTATTTCGAGAAAGCTGAATTATTGAATTTACTTTTGGTTAATGAGAAATGATCAGTGCGCAGATAGATCTCTTCGGAGATTTCGGTTGTTTGTTTTAGCGAATATGAGTTGTCGATGGAGTACCGTTACGATGGTACTTTTGATGAATCGTCGACTGGGATGCTTTAAATCGGACATCAAATTTTCCCTATCGTTTTAAGTTGATTAAATAATGAGTTTATTGTGTAGTTTATACGAATCTCGTAGTATACTACGAAACTAAAAATGTGAATTAATGAAATAACAAACTGGTCTCTAAAGATACTCGAAAAATGATGTAAATCTTCAATCCTGACATTCCAATATCTTTAAAAACTATAAGTACTTAATTCGAACATTCTAATATTCCTCAAAGTCGCACTGAAGAATCTGAAATTCTCTAAATACCATTCAAATTACAACAAGACTCAAATCTGTAGGCTAAAAGCTTCAAATTCCCTAAATTATACAAATACCTAATCCCAACATTCCAATATTTTTAAAAATCGTAAGTACGCAACCTTGACGTTCTAATGTTTTTAAACATAAGATTTAACTGCATCTAACAGTTTTAAACAAAATCGTTGGTAGTGCGATCGAGTCCTTGTTCTTTGGGCTATCTCTGCCCCTGACTTACGTGCCAACTGTATTCAGGTGTCGACTGTGTCTTTTCACGACGACGCGACGCTTCTCTCGTTGCAGTCGTGAATGGCGTTCTGTGGCGTAATTACGTGGCAGAATTTACACCGGCATAAATTACGGACCGCGAGTCGACGACCTATAACGCTGGCCGTTTTCACCTTGCGCGAATTAATTGCGGCTCCCGGCATGAATGAGCGTTGACGGAAAAGCGGCTGGAGACGTACCGGGGACCCATTTCTGGCCGCCGTTTAATTAATACGTTCACCTCCCGCGGTGAGGAGCCGAATACGATAACGAATCTCCCCGTTATCGGGTGTCACGATCTAGTCTCTTGTAGCAATAAATATCTTTGATACAATATATCACGATATATCCAAGACGACCGTGATTCGATAAGAGCGACATTACAATTTGAATGTCACTGTTAAGCGTAATTATCAACGTATGTTTGAATTTCATCAAGGGATTAATCTGCATTGGGAATTGGAATCTTTATTCTAATAAAGAAACCGTCCGAGTTTTATAGATTGTATTGCGGAAGTTTCTGCGGTGAAATAGTGCATTCTCGTTTCGTTTAAGATTAGATAATTTACATAGTAAATTTGAAAGTAATGGTCTATAATTTTATTATATCAATTAAGAATTCCCCTTAATTCGTTACTTCGAGTTAACGATGTTTCCTTATTATACATAATAAATACCTAATGAGAATATCATTTATTTCAAACGAAGTGAATCTGAAATAAAAATATCCTCGAGTATCCTTATAATCCATGTGAACACGAAATAGCTTGAATTTTAGCTGGTTTTTAACAAAACCCGGTTTTGTGAAGGAAGAACAGGAAATTCGCTTCTATTTTTCAAAAGGAATACTTCTATGATTTAGCATCGTTTCCTTCAATCAGAAAGCGTTAGATCAATTATTAATGTACTATGAACACAAAAGTTTTGATAGAGAGAATCTTCCTGTTGCTTCGTCGCTGTGCGAATCTAATTATGTACTCCGATGTTGCTTAATCATTTTTCTGTATCCCTACTGGCAACAAGGATTTTATGATTTAAAATGTGAATCCTCTATTTATATATATATAACGTTCCGTTACTAGTTGATTAACTTGTCTATAATATGATGTATTACTTTTTGTCATAGATGTCCAAATGTTCTCCCGTCGAAACGATGAAATATTACTATTGTTCGTGTCAAACTAGAAATACCTTGCTTTTCATAAAGCAAATGAAATACTTTTCGTAACTCAAAATCACGTCACTCTTACAACGACTAGGGGAACAAGTTCAAAAGGGGTTAAAAACTTGCATGCCAAAGTTCTGAGCTCTGGTTAGACCGTGTAGAGGGTCCCGTGTCGATCGGGGAGTGCCGACTCACGTGGTTCGTAGCGTCGTTGGTAGCGTCGCGCTGGGCCGCGAGGTATCTCTCCTATTCGTTCGGTCATGGGACGTCCCCTCGTGGATCGTAGCCGCTCGATCGTCTGGTGGGGCAGCTCTAGGAGTAGTTGCACGTGGTGGCGCGTATCCTCGGGCGAAATTTCGGTCGTCGTCTGTACGCGTGCACAAACGAGAGTCTCTCTCCTTTCCGTTCTCCTATCCTTGGCGCTCGTAGGCCAGAGGTCTGGTAGGGCAGAGTTCTTAAGGCGGCGATGGTGGTGGCGGTGGTGGTGGTGCACAGCTGCCGACGACGACGCCCGTGTCGCTGGTGGTGGTGGCTGCCGGTGGTGGTATAGTAGTAGTAGTAGTAGTAGCTCTCGGTAAGAGCACATCGTACCACCTCCCATTTCGTCCTCTCGTCGTGCTGGCACACGGCTCTTAGCTATACTTTCGTACGGCGAGCC
>NT_176463.1:1402218-1418734 GCF_000188095.3 Bombus impatiens
GCCGTCGTCCCCGTCGTTCAGTCGGTCGGCCGCAACACGACGCTCGATCAGCCGATCAGCTGTTCTCTTTCGCATCGGCTCGCCTTCATCCGGCAAAAGCCTACGAACGACGGAACTTTTGACTTTTCTCTCACGGTCTTTCGGTATCTTTTGCCTTCTGGCTCTCTGCTCGCGTTTTCTGACTTATCTCCGCGGCGTGGTGCCTGCAAGGACTCGACGTCTGTTGGAGCAACGACGAGGTGGTCGAATGCGTTCACGCGACCCTCGAAATTGATGCGCGAACGATCCTCGAAAAGCGACCATGCACGAGCTCGCGCGTGTCCGCTCACTCGTTCCGCTTGCGACGGGCAACGATTCTTGGCTGGAGGCTGATGCCTTTGATGCGATGATTGGTTGGTAAATTCGCGGCCAAGAGTGCCTGGTTTTGCTTGTTTCTCTCGTGAAACCATAGAAATGATATTTAACGTTACTTATCATTCGATCAAACTATCTTTGCTTTTTCTTCTGAATCTACAATTTACTCTCGAACATTAAAATACTTTTCGAGTAATGAAGGGAACGCAGTTGCACTCGGTGCCCTACAGTTTGAATCTTTTGTAACAGTATCGCTTTTCGATGAAACGAGAAACTTAGTTGTTACCCTATTGGTTGAAGGAGACCACCATAGTGAACCATCACAGTGCACAGTGTGTTTAAAAAACGACAATCGTCGCGAAGTGGTGCACAGATGACAACGAATCGTGATTGTGTGATGTGCAGGAGGAAATAGTGCTCGAAAGTGATTATCGCGAGCGATCTAGCGATTGTAACGGATCTGGCACTGGAACCGACAAACTGGAGATCCTAGGGATGTTCCCGCCGCGAACGGAAGCGCCGACAGCGGACAAGCTGGCGCTCTGTTACGCGCCGCACGTTGACATGACCACGGTGATCGAGGTCGAGGTGCGTTTTCGTTGAAAATCCTATGATTTTCTGTGCTCGATTCATTCTTAATATCGAATGCATACCTTTAATGATCTGAAACAGATGAAATTTTACTTATGCAAGCACTGATTTTTCTAAGATAGTTCCGTCATCTCGCGATTTTGGATGGAGATTATTTTATTAATAGTGTTTTCGATGCGATAACCAAGTGCAATTATCCGTGTTTATAACAGATGAAATTTAAACGTTTGCAAGGAAAAAAGCTAGTGTAATTATGTAGATTATAAAAGCGTAGCGACGATAGCAATCAATTTTGCGATTAATCATCTATTTATCTATGAAAAGATACAAATTATATCCAATTTCATTACTCGAAGAGAAGCAAGTTGTTTGAGCAGAGTTTCTTCGAAGCATTATTCATGCACTGATTACGCTTGAGTAATGTATTAAAAATAAATTCACCATTAACTCGAATTTGCACGAAACTGCATCGTAGAATATATTTCAATCAGCTTCAATCTCGATAAAACGTAAAGAGTAATTCATACTATAACGTAGTTCACAATCACCATCGTAAAACAAATATTTTTCTTACGATTCAATCAATATTAGTAGAATCAATCGTGAAATTTAGTAATGAAAACAGATACTTGTATTAGACTTTTGAGCAATTGAATCTCAAACTCTTTCCATATATCTATCGCCTACGATCTTCAAGTTAATACTCTCCATGATACGTGATCCTATGACAGTTGGTAGAAATAAAACTTTCACTGCGCAATAAAAATACTCGTTGCCGTAATCGTCGAACAAGTAGGCGTAGCAGAAAATCAAAGTGTTAAAGATTAGGTACTATTTCTATCTAGTTAAATCTTCTAATATACATAATTTTTTCATTCACATTTAGAATTCTATCAAAGTATTTCATAAAACGTGCTGACGTTCTATAATGAATTTCTTTTGGCTTATAAAAAGGAAATTATCATAAATATCAGTTTCATTATTTTGACAATGAAAATGAAACTAAATTAGTGACAATGGAATAGTATAATTGCATAATATATATATTATTCAGGTTACCTATCGCTATCGAAGGTTAAGAACGATACAGTAAATAAAAAAATGTTGGAGAGTTCTCACAAACGTTCAACACGGTTAATTTCTTTTCTAGTTATTTATTCGTAATCTACGATCTGTCGATTTCGACACGGGGCCGACTTATTGGTTATTAATTGTCTACATGTCATATGTGGCAAGAAGGACGATTTCTCCCGACCTTATCAATAGCGATCTCAGCTGGAAAGTTCGGCTATGCGTCTTGTGAAATGAATCGGTCGTTTGCAGGTTGCTCTCCAGCCGAAATTTTATGCGTGTATCGTGTCAGATCGTTTTGATCGAGCTTGTTATTAAACGATCGTCGTCTTTTTTTTTGCGCCACGATCTATGTAGTTCCTGACTTCTTACATTACTTTCTTCGCTTCGATCAATCTTCTACAGCCTTATGTCGGTATCGAACCAATACGAAAATGATTTTTACGCTTTCAAAGGACACGATTCGGCGAATAACCGGCATTCGAGTTAATTATTCAGCGAGGAAGTTGAATCCACGAGATTACTTGGAAACAGACAGTAACTGGAATATTATCGTTGCGACTATTTCTTTAAAATTTATTGGTATCGTCGTATTTTTCTAGCCTTGTAATTACTGTCTCTTCCGCTGCTCCACAAGAAACGGTTCCCGCATTTGCCTATTTGATTCTCCTATCTTGTATAATGTCTGTATAATACCGTGCTTGTAAATTCGATTCACTATCAAACTGCAACTTTTACGTTTCTTTAAATCATTTCTCCGTGTGCGATCGCGTTTACGTATATTCTTTCCGAATACGCGAAACGTCGCATCCAATTTTGGATTAAGCTATCCTGCACGACGAACAGTTTGTTGTACACGCTGTCCGCAGATAATTCTCAAGGAAATGGAAATATGTACAACGAATATAAAGCCGTAACGATGATAATCCTCTTGGATTCACGACAACAATACGAATCGAAACGTTGTCTCGATGATCTTATTTAAATGGGAAAATTTAACTGTCCGATATATTCAAATCAGATGTTTAACTACGTAAGAAATTGATGACGCGTGTCCGTTTGGAACGTGGACCAGACACGTGAAAGTCAAACCTATAATGGTCGAGTAACAAACATTATTGCAAATTGAAATACGCCTTAATGGGGCTCCGTTTGGCATCGAAGATGAAACGGTACTTGTGCACGGGTTCGTAACGACGCGGCTCGTTAAACGACGACAAATATTTCGTACGGAATAAAACGAGGTACAACGGTCTGTTGCAATGACCCAGGCCCTGTCTACCCGCCATAGATTTCGAAATAACGATTTGGAAAGCGACTTGGAAAGCGACAAAGCTGAATTTTGTCTCATTAAACGTCGGTATCGGGCAGATTAGGCCAGATTATGGTATTTGGCCAAGTGAGAGTTTCCTTTTATAACGGGTCGTTCCACTCAATTTTCGACCTACCATCGTTAAATTCCGTTACGAACAGTTTTCTCGATAATCGAATTCTTCCTACTGTTGGGTCGCGATCCATACCTCACCCTGCATGGATAGTATGCTTATCAAATACTTTATCTGTAACGTTCGAAAGTCTTTCTTGAAAAATGTTCTTAGGGATGAAATTAGCGAAGAGATCAAATGTTATACCGCTTGTTGCCTTTCGGTTTGTTTTGGTGATACCATAGCTTTGAAATGTTCGAAGTCAAAATATTATTTAAGAGTATACTAATATATATTTCTGACGACTTTATGTCTGAACAAGTCTTCACAAAGTTTCTAATCAATAGCGTATAATCATCGTGTAGATGAACGTACACTACCATTAAGTAAAATTCATCTCATTTACGAGTGGCATTCGCTTTTAAATTGCCTTATATAATTAGAATCGACAAGTGACATCCAAATGGACCGTCGTATGAATAGGAAAAAAGGTACACGCGTTGGCCCTTCGTTGCTTATAGAGATGTTCGAGATCGTATCACCAGAACAGAAACCTAATGGCTTGCACCGGTATAATGTCTATAGAAAGCCTTTCTGCCGATATTCAGATACATCACAGATCGATACTATCTACCTGAATAATATCGCGTAATCGTTCCATCGAAAGATCACGTGGACCAGATTGGGTTCCGTTTTCATCGAGCGAAAAATTTTGGAATCCGCGCAAAAGCGTCGTAATTTTGGAAATAACGAACGTGGATTCTGTTTGTGCATTGTCCGGTCGTATGATTCGAATTCTGAGTTTTGATTTTGAAAATATATTACCTATATTCTAGCGAAAGACGAAATTTCGTAATGTTAAAAAAAAATTAGTTTAAAGATAAGCGAATAGAGTTTTTATTAAACGCTTAGTTTGCTAATACTTGTGGAATCTTCAAAATATTTAGTTACTGATTTGTAAACTATAAATATATTTTTGATTATCCTAGGTCTATCAATAATCACATAATAATATTTCCTTTCATTTCGTTTCAACCAATTATGCAGACAGAAAAGTACATTTGTACATACAGTTCGCTATATTTTCAAAGGTGAAACATGCTTAATCACAGCTCAGCAATTTGCTTCGATGATCTTGCGATTTGTGACTGATATTTCATGCAGTCGATAGTTCGTAGAGATTCTGATATGCCTAGCTTTTAACACGAAGATGTTTATCGAAATTTTGTAACAGCGTTGAACAGAAATTAGAAAGATGTATTCGAAGAAAATATCGGAAACGACTATATCTAAAATAATTGAAAATTGATAATCAGTCCCAAACAATAATTATTTGCTCGTAAAATTCCTAAGCCCACTTAATGCCAATGTAAAGTGATTATAGAAGATTTATGAACTTTCTATAACAACGTTCGAACACTGTAATTTTATCCTTTTCTACGACGTACCGGAAGCTTCTGTCTCTAAATTCTGAAGTAATTCTTCTGAACGTGTTAATTTTAGTGGAAGCATACTTTTATAAGAAAGGAAGACTATTCAAATGCACGATAGAAACCAATTTTACTGAATTTTTATCGAATATGTTAAGTAGGTTGTTTCTTATCCGAAAATGTTTTTAGATACGCAATTAAAACGTAAAAAGTAAGCGAATTAATTTTAGCTCGATCTATAATTTAGGTCTTTACGATATAAGTATGACATAGTATATTTTACACGTAGATGTTACATTGTAAAGCATGGAGTTTCTGGGTAAATAAATTGTCACGTCAGAAATATAAATTATCTGACCAGTTAAGTTATCTTAATCATTTAGTTTGGTAATTAATCTTATTGGACCATCGAAAATTGCAATGTCAGAGTACAAGACAACAAATTTAATTTAATTAAACTAAGAACTTACTCCTCATACACACACATACACACACACACACACGAAGAATTACGAAACGTTTATAAAAGCGGCCTCGTCGCATGCTTTTTCATGTTTTAAAAATTGATACATTTTATTCACCTGCCACTGTCCAAAGAATTTCAAATAAACTTTCTTATTCGTGTCATCCGTTATAGTTTGATGCAGGATAAATTATCGAAAATTGCACGACCGAATGGAGGAAATCGCTATCGATTTATGAGTGCCTGAAAGAAGCGACGTTCATGATCAAGCGACAAGTTTTCCTCGTGGTCGCTTATCACTCCTAATAACACTTTATCGCGTTATCGAGAGCTTGGTGGTCGGTGTCGCTCGTTTAACTCTCATATGATTTCCTCAAGAAAGATATATACCGCACCTATATCCCGTCCCTAAGTTATTTTCGTTACGTTATGTGCCACAAGATTTGTATAGTATTTATTCGCATTTATGTTCACCACCTTTGAGAAATAAGCGCCACTGTTCCATATACCCGTCGTTTATAGTAATGGCAGACCTCCAACGCCGCTGACATGATTTTTTTTTCTTTTCTTCTCTCTCGATACCAGCGCACATTAGTCACCGCAATTACTGGTGGCCAGCAATTTTTTAATAGCGGCGAAAGTTACGGTCGACGACGAACGTGAATGTGTGTCGAAGAACGCGCGTATCTCTGCTCGCTTTTATTATGGTTATTACTTTTTATTCCCTGCGTTTCTTTTTCTTTTGATGTGCTTCTATATATGACGTTGTTGGAAACAATTGAACTTGCTCACGAGAGAAAATTTTAATCCTTTAAGCGCTACTACATGAATCAGTCCGTCTAACCACAAACAAATTGCAGCTGGTGTTTGAACGGATTTTTAGTCAAGGGATTAAAATTTAAAAGTGCGATGGAGAATGATAACAGCGTAAACTGAATGAATTATAGAAAAACTGTACGAGTAAGCTACGAAAAGAGTAAAATGTCTGAGCTCTACCATAAGATATTCCAAAATACTTTTTACGACAGCAAGTACCTAACATATCTTGTATAATATATAATTATATATAATATATATATATAATATATATGTTATATATATATTATATATATATATTAATGAATGAAATGAATATATATGAATATATATGAATATATATTATATATATATATATATATATATATATTAATGAATGAATTTTTCTGTGAACAGGACCGATTAACTGGTCACGGGGGTATTTCCTCGCTGGGCGGTGGAAATTCTTCGCCGTATTCCGGCGCTCATCACCACGGTCACAGAGGCAATGGAAACGGCAGTGGGATGCCCCATCACGGGGGCGCATCGTTACCTACCGCCTCCGACTTTCAACCACCGTACTTTCCACCCCCGTTCCCTTCGCATCATCATGCGCCGGCGAGCCCTCAACATCCGGGTCTTGGCCAGCCACAACATCTCGATTACCTCGTCGGCGATCCATACACGCAGACGCTCAACACGTTGCATCAACATCACTATAATCACTTGAGTGCCGCTGTCACGGCTGGCCAGAGGAGTGGTGATCTCAGGAGGGACGCAGAGGGCATTCATGTGGTGAGTAATCGCTTCGATGAGTTATTAGTAGGTTTTAACCCTTTCGTCCCTGAAGTCAACCACAGTCGTCAATCAGTTCAGCTTACAAGTATAAATCTGTTTATTATTAGGAGTGTTTTGATCGATTTTAAGACGTTTATAACGTGAAAGAAATACGAAGCATCTCCAGAACGAAATAAAAATTAAGTTAGATCGTAAGATTAGGTCCAATCTCGCATCGTGTGCAAACGATAGATATAACATTGTTGAAATTTTGCATTAATAATATTTTACGATTCAACGTATTTATGTTTCCACTAGGAAGATAACACGCTCTTGTATATTGCATCATTAAAATATGAATATCTAAGTATGCTGAATCGCGTAGCGTGATCGGTAGAAAATTGCAGCGATGTTTCATCGTTCGTCCTCATCGAATCATGATTGCAATAATTCACTGTATCAGAATACGTAGTGAGTACCGAGAAAAACTGTCTTTAGTTTATTGTGTTTCAAAATGTTTGCGAGATAAAATTTTATTTCAAATACACGCGTAACTATTTTCTATAGTAAAGACTATAATTACATTACATTAACAGATTACTAATGTATGTGCATATATACACTCTGAAACTTTATCGCTTTCCCATCATCGCATTTGTTATGATGGTGGTGTACGGTAAATGCCATTTGCCGTATATAGTTATGGTAATTAATATCTTTGTCCTATTAAAAAATGAAAGACTTATACCATCGTAGAAAATCGACGTCGGAATTAAATATTCGCATTAATTCTTAAACGACCAGATATTACGCATATCTTAAAATTGTCTATTAATTATTTATATTTAATTAACATTTTTCTCAATTTAGCGATTTATCTCAGTGTGTATCGAGTAAATATTCATAAACATTATCTTCGTTAATTAAATATACTACAGATTTTTTAGGTGCTAGTGTTTTACTATATAAACTTTCAAAACTTGCCTATTGCTTCTCACATTCTATAACAACAAAAACACCGTTTATATGAGTTTCACTTATACGAACGAAATTATAGTTAGTGTTTGATTAAATGAATTCTTGCTGGTTGAATCTATTTGTCTGAACGTGAATTCCTACTACAATGTATGGATGAAAAATCATAAGACGTAGAAACTTCTATTACATAAATTACATATCTGTCTGCTAACAAGTCCATATAAATGGATTTCCACTATATACAAATAAGAATAGGACAAATATAATGGAAACAGAAGTTCCAAGACCCAATGTAACCATACCCTGCATCAAATTAAACACCACTTATTAACTGTAATAATTGCCGAAACAATAGTACACTAATCATCGATAAAACAAAATCTATTTCGAAGTAAACCGATAAACGATGATTCTGAAACGCGTTCGTGTTCTCGCGGAAACACGGTCGTTTGGTCGTCAAGATCATCCTGGGGGTTTGCGCGTAAAATCGAAGCGCGCGAAGATCCGGTCACGTGCACGTCCGGCTGGCTCATTAGAAAAGGTACGCGGCGTGTTATTTGTAGGATGGGCCGCTGGCGGTTGAACAGCAGGGGGATGCGTAATAATGGCCGGCTATCGATCTATTAGACGTATCGCGACCAATAAGTCGGCCCGTGACATCGGTGATTACGATCGTTGATCCCACGAAGAGCACGCGAGGAGTCGAGACGCGCGACATTTGCATTTGCCACGGTTCTGCGTGCCTGTCCTCGCTCCGATGGGTGGGATAGCCTGGTCAGGTATTAACGTAACTCGAAAGAAACGATCGACTCTCGGCTAGTCAGAAGAACCGGCCAGCAGGAAGTCGAGGATCAACGTAACGTTTTGTTCCCGATTAGTTGGATTTTTCTGGTTTACGGATGGATCGTGTGGTTTCTTGCCTGTTTTCAATCGTCTCTCTCCGCTTCACCGTCTAACCGTCGCACGTTGAATACGCAGAGAACAGCTCCATGTTAAGTATGCCCGCAGCGGGCTTTTTGTTTAAAGAAGTGCGAGAGTATTGTTTGTTCTAGCGGGAATCGTAAGTACGTGGACGAGTGTGGCTTAGTTGTGGCATAGTCGCGGTCTTCCTGGGTAGACGCGGTCTATTTCCGTAAAGTAGAAAATTTATTCCCTCGGCTGTATTTGGAGAAGCATTGACTGTCTACCGATAGTTCGACGGGTTTACGGATGGGTTAAAGGAGGAAGACTCTGCAATTGAAATGTTGTGAGATGATGATCTTGCTTATGAGTTCTGTTAAGATCAAGTTTGTGAAGCGTTTAGAAATTGTTAATTATTTTTTCTTTTTTTTTTAGTTAGGATAAGTAGTTCGTGTTTGTAACACGTTTGTCAGAATTACAAATCAAAACGTGCACGACATATCACATATTATTTTTTGTATCTTCTTGCGAGATATTCAATAATAGAATATATTTTTATTGTAATCGATAATTATCTAAGGCTTGATTCAGATTGTGATTTACAAGCTTGATTTAATCATTAAAAGCAAGTGTATTATTTGAAGGATCTAGATTCCCAAACAAATTCACGCGGAGTATAACGCGCCTTTGCTCATAGTAACGGAACACCGTACTACCACGTATTTAGGGGCAACTTCAGACCTCTAATAATACTCACGATAATAGTATTTGCGGTACACCTTACCCCAATAGCTTTTATGAAAGTATCACCCTAATTACAGCGGGGGGACGCGCGTAAACCACGCTGTGGATTATGTTTTGGGCGGTTTCCATAGGTGTCGTGTGACGTTCGCGCAAAAAAGACCAGGTTCGACGAAATTCGACACGCGGCCGAAGAATACGTTTAGTTTCGCACAGATCGAAACTGGCCAGAAGAACAGAAAAGCGGGTTCGGTTTAACGCATCTGTCTGCGCCATATGCAGTCTCGTATTGCGAACCTGAAATTCTGTATCGAAAATTATTTATTTTACGTCTCGTAAAACGAGTAAAACACGGGCAAAAATGTACTTTGATATTGGTGAAGAAGACGTTAGGAATTCACAATTACGTTCGGATTGAAATTTATTTAGTAAAGCTATTACAAATGCACGGACTCGTTAATTTCATTTTGTTAACAGCAACTTCATAATCATGATTTATTTTTTATCATCGATGTTTATTATACAAGTCAAATTGGTACAATTTGCTGAAAATAACGAATTATGAAAGAATGGATTATGTACAATACGAAAATGCAGAATAACATATTATTTAATTTTTATGGAATGTTACAAAGCAAATTCGTTTCATATTGATATTTGTAAATATGTAGAATATTCCACTAGAAAGTCGGCTTTAAAATATTTTGCCGACCTACGAGATTGAAATATCGATTATTTCGAGCAGCACAACCCCTTGTAGCCTATCTTGGTTTGCCTAAAGCGCATTCTTCAAAGGAGGGTGGCCGATCTTGTTCTCAATGAAACCTAACATCGATTCAATCTCGCGATTCGCGAGCATAATAAAGTATTGAGCACATCCTTCGATAAACTTTTATCGCTCACTTTCACTATTTATCCTACATGTTACTGTAAATTTTGTTTTCTTCTGGACAATAGAAAGTAAATCTTCACCGATGATAATGAATTTACCATTAAAGACATCAATTACGAATGATTAATTGAAAGCCTTATTTCAAGGATGATAAAATCTTAAAGCAGGCATAGCGAAATTTTCGTAAAGTTACGCGATTACCATGGTTCCAGAAGACTTTAGGTCTGCTAGGAGAGAAGATAGTTGTAGACGGGGCACAAAGTCTCAAACTCCTTTCCCAAACTATACGCAGTAACGGCGTCTTGCATAGTTGATCGTAGTTAGGGAACTTGCCGCGATGACTATGCGTCGACTCGCGTCACCCTTAGAGTTTTCGGTTCGGTATCTCTGCCACGAGCATCGAGAACGACAACGATGCGAGATTATGCTTCGACAGCTTTAAGGGGACACGCCGTTCGAAACCACTTTGAGGGTTCGAAAGCACGTAATTATATATGGACTAGATTATCAAATCTAAAAAATTAACGATTCCTTCGTCATTGTCTTAATTACTGTAATTCAAAAGTTATTAATCTTGCGATAGAAAAAAAAAATTGGAAACTGTTCTACATCCTATCGCGTGTAAAAAAAAGTGAAAGTTCAGCGAAGGTTCCTTTAAATCACATTTCCTGTATCCCAAATAGATTACCATGGAATATAAATTGCCTACTTCCAAGCTTAATTATACATTTATATCGTTACAAAGTCATATACGATTAGAAAAATTGGATGGATGAAATATTTTTGTTATTTCCTTCGTCTACGGTTTCTTCCAGCTGCGATGCATTCTAATATTTTGGGAATGGGCCACCCTCTTGAACCATCGCGTTCGTTGCCCTCCCTCGAGTAATTTACTTATTAAATTTTCGGCTGACCTTTGGCATTCCCTCGGGGAGAATGCCAGGGACGCGTTTACTTTGACTGAAATATGCCAAGCGCTGCAATCCTTAAGACTGTATCGGAGATGCGTAAAAGAGGTAAACGATTTCTCCACCCTGTTCTTTTGGTTTTAATTTGCTTTCTCGTTTACGTGACATGTGAAACTTGCGTTGCATGGGAGACACGGTGAAAAATTTACAGGATCAAGTACGGAATAAACGCGTGGGGCCAACTCGTCAAGGTAACATTGGATCGGCGTGTAATCGGAAATCACCGATCACTGGATAAAACGATTAATAAACGCCATTTCATCTGCCGATGACTAATGTTACGTCATACTCGATCTAACTGAACAACAATGATACGGTAGTTTCTAGTCAAATGATTAAGGGAAACGAGAGGTAGACGAATGAATAACGTTGTCTACAGTTGAGCAGAAAAATCGATAGAGCTGTTTTCTTTGGTGGAGATCTTGTTGACAAAGATGAAAAATTAAAAATTGTAGTTTTCTTATGTAACGTATTACGATTCAAATAATTATTACTTGTGTCTTAAGATACCATAAATGTATCATAAATATGTATCACAATCTGCATCGTAAATATATTTATGCATAAATGTATGTGTAAATTGATTGATCGTAAAATCTGTGTCGAACGTACAATTTATGATCATGTTTACACTAGTGCTGAGAGTTTAATACATATTTGAAAACTATGGAAGCCAAAGTTTGTAGTCGATGTAAATAAAATCGTGTGCGTTCTATTTCACGAGAAACGTTTTACAAAGAAGAAAGAACAGATGATGATACGCTTCCGAAAAAGAGACGACAATGCCAATAATCAAGCAAGTGGTTCGGCCGATTCCAATAGTTTTATCCTTGAAAACGAGCAGCGTCGTGCTTCCTCTATACATCGTAGCCCACGCGTTTTATACTGAATTATAGTATCTCGTCTGAATCCCTTCACAATCTCACATTTATGCTCGAGAGAGTACAATTTGTGACAGCCTCTTCGATAAAGGATCTTACGATTCAGAAAATCTGCCTCATTGTGGGACGTCTTTCTCACGGGGAAGAGTTAAATATCGAGTTGTTACGGAACAATGATGACAATCTAGATACGTTCTTCTCATTTTATTAACAAGAATATTTACCTTATGAGATTGAAAAATTGCATTGAAAAAAGTAAACAATTGCAATAAAAATCCGCATTGTTTAAAACTATCTTGTTCTTTGATTGAATTTACGATTATATTATTGCGAAAGAGTTTCTGCAACAGATACACCATACTTTCCTTCATACCGAATGCGTACTCGCTTTCTTCTTAAATCAATAAAAATACCTTCTTCTTTAACATAAATCTTTATATTGTCTGAAAGAACAAAGAAAAGAAAATATATACTTTTTATTTGTACTCAAACAATTTCATTACACGTCTACATCACTAATATAACATTCTGTCGAATCATCAGCCAATATAATCAAACCTCAACATCCTCCATTTCCTTAAACTCCATCAACCACCAATTTGCAACGGTCCGAACATCAAATATTTGCTCCCTCGCATAACAGGTATTATCTGCAAAAATGTTACGTAACTCTGAATCTCGATTAACATGACAACAAGGAGAAGGTAAAGGCGTATAAGTAAGTGTGTGTGTGTGTATGTGTGTCGAATTACACAAGAGGAAATATGGGTAAGACTCGCTAGATCGTCGATCAGAAGGGATCGCCGTGATATCCGCGGCGTGGTCCCATTTATCAGTATCGATACCGCGAATGCCGACCGTCGTGACTTCACCTCACCGCGGCGTTTAACGAGAGAAAGGCGATCACATTTCATCTCATTAGTCGGCTGGCATGGTTACATCAATTTATAACTAACGCGGGCCGTCGATAGATACCGGTAGGTAGCGCTCGACCACTTAGCCGAGTTAATTAGCACCGCGTTTCTATTTCTTTGGTCGCGTGAAAGCCGGGCTCTAAATGGTCAGGACATCGCACACGATGAATCGTGCGATTTTCGATGTACGACAACTCGCGACCTAAGCCCTAAAACGGTCGTAATTTTTATAGTTAACAAAATTCTAGCTTGTGTTTTATCGATTCTTGACCACGTAAGGGATTCTATTATTTTTATTAACCCATTACGGAGCACCGTTGCGTTAATGCAACATTTAATTTCATGCAATCAATCTACATTATCAAATTCTGCTTTCTAACATTGCGATCGTGAAAGGCAATTCCGAAGATTCGCTCAATATCTTTTTCGTCGCTACTTCTTTCACGTAGACCCTACAATTTTCCGAGATTTTAAAGAAGTTATAGTATTTGCAACGTTATTTGGGAAAAAGTCGAATATTTTACGAACGTTGATGTTAAAAAAGTATTGATTAATGTTTGGATTTTAAGATTAAATACCATAAGACTGAACAGTTTCATGTTTATCGAATGCATATACCTATTGATCACATCGAAGTTCATCATCGAGTTTCGCTAATCGGGATCTGCAACGTCGCTATGACATTCATGTTGATAAATGAGCTAGGTAACCTATGCCTGCTGAAATGTAAATGAGGTTATAGGTGTACATGCGCTTTTTGGGATAGCATGTTTGCATGATGAGACGACGGTGTACGGCTAATTTGCCACTCTCGAGTATTAATATTAATGTCAGTGTCCGGTGGGTGATGAAGAATGTTGTAAGTAGTTAATTAGATGTGAGAAATTGTAGGGTGATTTGCATTAGTATAGTGGCTATAATCGTTTTTACTTTCTAGATAAAAATCTTCGTATGCGAACATTCTTGAATGTCATCGAATTCATTTATTTCGTGTATTTTATTCGACGGTTTAAAAATAGTTTAAAATTACTTAAATAATACTTTGTTAGTCCTATTTAATGACTTTCTAATACTTTTACTTGGTAAGATATGAAACTCATCTAAAATTCATTAAGGTATAATATATATAGGACTATGAACTTATTAGCATATATACGACTGTATCATCGAAAGTAGATTTTAATTGTTTTACCGAAAAGGATTGTAATTACGCAGTCGTAAAACGATGACTAACATTTTACTCGGAAAGAAGCAATAATTAATGGGTATCTAAGAAACAAAAAAAAGTCACAAAGAGAAAGTAGTACCTGCTCTTACATTGGTAAATATAAAATTATCGCTTTACGTTTTGGGCTTTGTATTAGCTACTTTCGTCTCATGTTTTCTCACCATTACATCTCAAACCATTAGAACTGTTTGACTTTGTTCACTAGATCAAATACTTAGTATACCGAAGCTTCATATTCGCTATTCCATTCGCTATTTAAAAGCGAACGTATCGCAACGATCTAGAATAGTCGTAACGGAGAAAACGATTACAATAGAACCAACAATCTGGAAAAGAAATCGGAGAAACGTGCGCAGAGATTTCTTCTCGATGCGAGAATCGCGTGGATCGCATAGAAAAGATGTATGACAATAATGGTAAGGGCTCGTAATACAACCGTATTTGTGACACGGCCGACTTGCAGTCTAGATAAAATCTCTGGTTTTTCTCGCTATATGTGATTAAGATTCCGAACATATATCTACCTTGTATTTCAATTCTTGGAAGATTGTCTTCGTTTTTTCCCCTCTATATTTCTCTGTAAGTACGTACGTATAGTTTCTTACATAAGAGACAAACTTCAACTTCGCGCCTGTAAGTACGCGAACGTTAATCAAAATATGCAATTCGTTTTCGGTAGTAACAATTAATAAAGAGTTACATGGATCTCACGGAGGAGTAATCACGCATACTTAGCCAAAGCGTGAACATTGAAAAATAATATTTGGTTACCGTATAAAATCGACGATCGTAAACATCAAGCTCCATCGCTTTTGAATTTTAATCTACTCATCCTATTATAATACTGATTATAATAATTTATGTAGGCAATGATATAACTACGCGTGTACTGAATGATAATAATAAATGTGATCTCTGATAATAAACAAATATTTATGAACAGGTATGGTTATCGTTTACAACCTCCACACTGTTTCTTCTTACTGTATACGCTTTTGAAAACATGCCGTCGGTATTGCGATTTATAAATTTAATTTTTCTCCGGTTCGTCGAACGAGTGATATCGCTTAAAAGTGCGCTGCCGAGTAATTTACGTAATCGATACCGGATTTACTCAGCTTTTAATTGGTCTTAATATTGGACGTTCGCCTCGGTGAATTATCAGACCTGTTGAAATTTTATTTATACTTTGATTAAATTAACCCGATGTCACCGGATGGATTTATGGTTAATCTTGATACTGCTGAATGCAACTCGTTCCACGAAAATCGCACGCGAATTCACCACACGCAAGTTGATTTTTATAAATTCTCCGAAGAGTTTCTGTATAACGATTCCTCACGAAGAGGAAACAAAAAGTTGCGCGAATCAAGATTCGACTAACATTATTGCATTACGTGCTTCTATGCGATTATATCATGAGTTACTCGTCGAATCATCGAGACTTGGTCTAAAGGTACGAGAGCTGAGTCTTATTTCAATTTGACGTTTAGAAGTACTCATTATTTTGAGAAGAAGTTATATAGAGAATCTAGGAATCTAAGACTTAATAGTAATAGTAAGAGATTGTTATGGGAACATCAGCAATCGTGACATAAAAGGAATACGTGTTGTTTGTTGCAGAGTAAGCAGGCTACATTAGATTCCTGATATATCGTAACCTAAAAGATACGTTGTACTAACGTTGACAATACGCATAGAATGTACACTGCACGTGTTTCTAAATAAATGTATTCATGGCAACGTGCGGAGACTTACTAACAAAGTATATAATTAGCTATACCACGATTATTTCCATTGAGAGATTCTTTCATAGTTGAGTAATTTCGCAATTAACTCGAGTAGAAATCTTCGATATTTACTTTTGCCGATCGTATCAAGTAACTCAAAAATAGAACAATTCTATATCTGACCTAATTTTATTCTTTGTCTTCGCCAATTATAATTTTTATTTGCAAGCACTTTTTCCTATTATTTGTCAATATGTATGTGAAGTAATATTTCTTTTGATATTTAATTTCAGACAAATATGCATGCGTCGTTTCCGTACGACGGTGGGCGCAGTAGTGGCGGAGGTGGTGGCGGCGGAGGTGGCGGTGGCGGTGGCGG